>NW_027140732.1:900000-1070000 GCF_036365525.1 Heterodontus francisci | reverse complement strand
TCTAATTTCTCTGTTTATTTTTCTTCCTCACAGTTAATTTGCTGACGATTGGGATCCTGTCTCGGGGAAAGTGCGATCTCTCCAAATGTGTCACTCGGTACCTGGTGGCCATGTCAGCGGCGGATCTACTGGTCGTTATCCTGGACCTGATATTCAGACACATTCCCATTGTTTATTATGAACAGTTTCGGTTCCTGTGGTACATCCCCGTGTGTAATATCCACGCCGTCCTGCTTTACACAGTCACAGACTGTTCTGTCTGGTTCACCGTCACCTTCACCATTGATCGATTTGTGGCCATTTGTTGTCAGAATCTGAAAAGTAAATATTGCAGTCAGAAAACATCGGCTGTGGTTGTGGGAACAGTGAGTGTGCTGAGCTGTTTAAAGAACATCTTCTGGTATTTTATGTTCACGGGTCGGTATTGGCTGATGAACGAACCCTGGTTTTGTTTGGTAACAGAGGATGTTCAATATTCTCGAGTCTGGACAACAATCGAGTTCCTCCACAACATTCTAACCCCGGCCGTCCCATTTGTGCTGATTCTGCTGCTCAACGCTCTCACCGTCAGACACATTTTAGTGAGCAGCAGAGGACGCAGGAGACTCCAGGCTCACAGCAGTGGGGAGAGTCACAGAGACCCCGAGATGGAGAGTCGAAGGAAATCTATCATTTTACTGTTAGTTATCTCTGGGAATTTCATGCTGTTGTGGGCCCTATTAATGGTGTATATGATATGGAGGAGGATGTACTGGATGGGTTATCGGTCTGTTTTTCTCCCTCAGTTTCTGCTGGAATTGTCCTTCATGTTCCAGCTCCTGAGCTGCTCCACAAACACTGCGATTTACGCCGTGACCCAGACTCAGTTCAGAGAGCAGGTGAAGAATGTGCTGAAATATCCCTTTAATACAATTGTTAAATTAATTCAATAATCAGAGGAGGGGGAGGGGCCTGTCACCATGGAGACAGAGCCGGGGAGGGGACTGTCACCATGGAGACAGAGCGGGGGAGGAGACTGTCAACATGGAGACAGAGCGGGGGAGGGGCCTGTCACCATGGAGACAGAGCGGGGGAGGGGCCTGTCACGATGGAGACAGAGCGGCGGAGGGGCCTGTCACCATGGAGACAGAGCGGGGGATGGGACTGTCACCATGTAGACAGAGCGGGGGAGGAGACTGTCACCATGGAGACAGAGCGGGGGAGGGGCCTGTCACCATGGAGACAGAGCGGGGGAGGAGACTGTCACCATGGAGACAGAGCGGGGTGGAGACTGTCACCATGGAGACAGAACGGGGGCGGGGCCTCTCACCATGGAGACAGAGCGGGGGAGGGGACTGTCACCATGGAGACAGAGCGGGGGACGGGACTGTCACCAAAGAGACAGAGCGTGGGAGGGGCCTGTCACCATGGAGACAGAGCGGGGGACGAGACTGTCACCATGGAGACAGAGCGGGGGAGGAGACTGTCACCATGGAGACAGAACGGGGGAGGGGCCTCTCACCATGTAGACAGAGCGGGGGAGGGGACTGTCACCATGGAGACAGAGTGGGGGAGGAGACTGTCACCATGGAGACATAACGAGGGAGGGGCCTCTCACCATGGAGACAGAGCTTGGGCAGGGTCTGTCACCATGGATACAGAGCTGGGGCGGGGCCTGTTTCCAGGGTGACGGAGGAGTGGGGGCGGGGTCTGTTTCCAGGGTGACTGAGGAGTGGGGGCGGGGTCTACTTCCAAGGTGACGGGGTGGGCGGAGTCTGTTACCAGGGTGACGGGAAGTGGGGGGGCGGGGTCTGTTTCCAGAGTGAAGGAATGGGGGCGGGGTCTGATTCCAGAGTCAAGGGAGTGTCGGCGGGGTCTGTTTCCAAGTTGACGGTGAATGGGGGCGGGGTCTGTTTCCAGAGCGACGGTGAATGGGGGCGGTGTCTGCTTCCAGAGTGACGGGAATGGGGGCGGGGTCTGATTCCAGAGTGAAGGGAGTGTCGGCGGGGTCTGTTTCCAAGGTGACGGTGAATGGGGGCGGGGTCTGTTTCCAGAGTGACGGGATTGGGGGCAGGGTCTGTTTCCAAGGTGACGGCGAATGGGGGCGGGGTCTGTTTCATGTGTGACGGCGATTGGGGGCGGGGTCTCTTTCCAGAGGGACGGGCGTGGAGGCGGGGTCTGTTTCCAGAGTGACGGGAGTGGGGGCGGGGTCTGTTTCCAAGATGACGGCGAATGGGGGCGGGGGTCTGTTTCCAGAGTGACGGAAGTGGGGGCGGGGTCTGTTTCCAAAGTGACGGAAGTGGGGGCGGGGTCTGTTTCCAGAGTGACGGGAGTGTGGGCGGGGTCTGTTTCCAAGGTGACGGCGAGTGGGGGCTGGGTCTGTTACCAAAGTGACGGCGAGTGGGGGCGGTGTCTGTTTCCAAGGTGATGGCGAACGGGGGCGGGGTCTGTTTCCAGAATGACAGGAGTGGGGGCGGGGTCTGTTACCAAGGTGACGGCGAATGGGGGCGGGGTCTGTTTCCAGAATGACAGGAGTGGGGGCGGGGTCTGTTACCAAGGTGACCGGAGAGGGGGTGGGGTCTGTTTCTAGAGTGACGGGAGTGGGGGCGTGGTCTGTTGCCTGAGTGACGGGCGTGGGGGCGGGGTCTGTTTCCAGAGTGACGCGAGTGGGGGCGGGGTCTGTTACCAAGGTGACGGGAGTGCGGGAGGGATCTGTTTCCAGAGTGACGGGAGTGGGGGCGGGGTCTGTTTCCAGAGTGACGGGAATGTGGGCGGGGTCTGTTACCAAGGTGACGGGAGTGGGGGCCGGGTCTGTTTCCAGGGAGACGGAAGTGGGGGCGGGGTCTGTTACCAGGGTGACGGGAGTGGGGGCGGGAATTGTTTCCAGGGTGACGGGAGTGGGGGCGGGGTCTGTTACCAAGGTGACGGGAGTGGGGGCGGGGTCTGTTTCCAGGGTGACGCGAGTGGGGGCGGAGTCGGTTACCAAGGTGACGGGAGTGGGGGCGGGGTCTGTTACCAAGGTGACGGGAGTGGGGGCGGGGTCTGTTTCCAGGGTGACGCGAGTGGGGGGGGGTCTGTTTCCAGGGTGACGCGAGTGGGGGCGGGGTCTGTTACCAAGGTGACGGGAGTGGGGGCGGTGTCGGTTTCCAGGGTGACGGGAGTGGGGGCGTGGTCTGTTTCCATGGTGACGGGAATGGGGGCGGGGTCTGTTACCAAGGTGACGGGAGTGGGGGTGGGGTCTGTTTCCAGGGTGACGGAGTGGGGGCGGGGTCTGAATCTTTCTGATCCTTTGAAAATCCATTTCAAACTAAAAGAATCCTGATAATTATTGATAATTCTTTATAATAATTTCTAAACATTTAGTGACATTTACAACCTTTATAAACTGTTTATAATTCTTCCTCTCACTTTGTTAATCTTTATAATCTGTACGATTGTCTGTGATTTATTATCCTTTATGAGATTTTATTCTCATTTATAAATCTGTTACATTCACTGCCCTGGACAGAAAACATTGAAGATGATCCCCGTGGATTACTCTCAATTCAAATAGATCACAGAGCATATCATTTAAAATGGCAGCAGCACATGTCGCATAAAATGGCCGCAGTGAAGGTGACATCAAACAGACCACAGAGCATAACATTTAAAATGGACGCAGTGACGGTGACATCAAACAGACCACAGTGCATATCATTTAAAATGGCCGTACCACATGTCACGTAAAATGGCCGCAGTGAAGGTGACATGAAACAGACCACAGAGCACATCATTTAGAATGGCCGCAGCACATGTCGCTTAAAATGGCCGCGGTGCAGGTGACATCAAACAGACAACAGTGCATATCATCAGATCGAAGTGGCCTTTGTTAAAACCAGCTGGAGTGGTACTGAGTCCCACACACACACCAGGAAACAGCCAATTCAATCCAGACCTCTATTAATGCCAGCTGGATTGGTACTGAGCCCCACTCACACATCAGATAAAGGCCAATTGAACTTGAGCCTATATTAATACCAACTGGAGTGGTACTGAGGCTCATTCACACACCGGGAAAGAACCAATTCAATCCAGGCCCCTATTAATACCAGCTGGAGTAAAATTAACTCCCATTTACACACCAGGAAAGAGCCAATTCAATCCAGGTCTCTATAAATACCAGCTGGAGAGGGACTGAGTCTCACTCACACACGGGGAAAGAGCCAATTCAATCCAGGCCTCTATTTATACCAGCTGGAGCGGTACTGAGTCCCATTCACACACCAGGAAAGAGCCAATTGAAACCGAGCCTATATTAACACCAGCTGGAGTGGTACTGAGTCCCACTGACACACCAGGAAAGAGCCAATTCAATGCAAACCTTTATTAATACCAGCTGGAGTGGCACTGAGCCCCACTCACACAACAGGAAAAAGCAAATTAAAGCCAGAACGCCACTGATACCAGCTGGAGTGGGACTGGGACGCACTCACACACCAGGAAAGAGATAGTTCATTCCAGGCTTCCATTAACACAAGCTGGAGTGGTACTGAGTCCCACTCACACACCAGGAAAGAGCCAATTCAATCCAGACCTCTACTAATACCATCTGGAGTGGCACTGAGCCCCACTAACACCCCAGAAAGAGCCAATTCAATCCAGGTCTCTATTAATACCAGCTGGAGTGGAATTAACTCCCACTCACACAACAGGAAAGAGCAAATTCAATCCAGGCCTCTATTAACACCAGGTGGAGTGGTACTGAGGCCCACTCACACAGCAGGAAAGGGACAGTTCATTACAGGCCTCGATTAATACCAGCTGGAGTGGAATTAATTCCCACTCAAATTCCAGGTAAGAGCAAATTCAATCCAGGCATCTATTAACACCAGGTGGAGTGGTACTGAGTCCCACTCACACAGCAGGAAAGGGACAAAACATTACAGGCCTCTATTAATACCAGCTGGATTGGAATTAACTCCCACTCAAACTCCAGGAAAGAGCCAATTCAATACAGGCCTCTATTAATACCAGCTGGAGTGGCACTGAGTCCCACTCACACCAGGAGAGAGCCAATTCAATCGAGGCTTATATCAATACCAGCAGGAGTGGTATTGAGTCCCACTCACACACCAGTAAAGAGCCAATTCAATCCAGGCCTCTATTTATCCCAGCTGGAGTGGTACTGAGCCCCACTCACGCACCTGAAAAGTGCCAAAACAATCCAGGTCTCTATTAATAGCAGCTGGAGTGGTACTGAGTCGCACTCACACATCAGGAAAGAGGCAATTCTATCCAGGCCTCTATTAATGCCAGCTGGAGTGGTATTGAGTCCCACTCAAACACCAGGAAAGAGGCAATTCTATCCAGGCCTCTATTAATGCCAGCTGGAGTGGTACTGAGCCCCACTCACGAACCAGGAAAGAGCCAATTCAATCCAGGCCTCCAATAATACCAGCTGGAGTGGTACTGCGCCCCACTCACACACCAGGAAAGCGCACATTCAATCCAGGCCTCCATTAATACGAGCTGGAGTGGTACTGAGTCCCACTCACACACCAGGAAAGAGCCAATTCAATCCAGGCCTCCATTAATACTAGCTGGAGTGGTACTGAATCTCAGTCACACACTCAGAAAGAGCCAGTTCAATCCAGGCCTCTATTAATACCAGCTGGAATGGTACTGAGCCCCAATCACACACCATGAAAGAGCCAATTCAATCCAGACCTCTATTAATACCAGCTGGAATGGCACTGAGTCCCACTCACACACCAGGAGAGAGCCAATTCAATCCAGGCTTCTATCAATACCAGCAGGAGTGGTATTGAGTGCCACTCACACACCAGTAAAGAGCCGATTCAATCCATGCCTGTATTTATATGAGCTGGAGTGGTACTGAGCCCCATTCACGCACCTGAAAAGTGCCAAAACAATCCACACCTCTATTAATAGCAGCTGCAGTGGCACTGATACCCACTCACTCACCAGGAAAGAGCCAATTCAATCGAAACCTCTATTAACACCAGCTGGAGTGGTACTGAATCCCACTCACGCACCAGGAAAGAGGCAATTCTGTTCAGGCCTCAATTAATACCCTCTGGAGTGGTACTGAGTCCCACTCACACACCAGTAAAGAGCCAATTCAATCCAGGCCTCTATTTATACCAGCTGGAGTGGTACTGAGCCCCACTCACGCACCTGAAAAGTGCCAAAACAATCCAGGCCTCTATTAATAGCAGCTGGAATGGTACTGAGTCGCAATCACACACCAGGAAAGGGGCAATTCTATCCTGGCCTCTATTAATGCCATTTGGAGTGGTACTGAATCCCACTCAAACACCAGGAAAGAGGCAATTCTATCCAGGCCTCTATTAATGCCAGCTGGAGTGGTACTGAGCCCCACTCACGAACCAGGAAAGAGCCAATTCAATCCAGGCCTCCAATAATACCAGCTGGAGTGGTACTGCACCCCACTCACACACCAGGAAAGCGCAAATTCAATCCAGCCCTCCATTAATACGAGCTGGAGTGGTACTGAGTCCCACTCACACACCAGGAAAGAGCCAATTCAATCCAGGCCTCCATTAATACTAGCTGGAGTGGTACTGAGACCCACTCACACACCAGGAAAGAGCCAATTAAATCCAGACCACAATTAATACAAGCTAGAATGGTACTGAATCCCAGTCACAAACTCAGAAAGAGCCAGTTCAAACCAGGCCTCTATTAATACCAGCTGGAATGGTACTGAGCCCCACTCACACACCATGAAAGAGCCAATTCAATCCAGACCTCTATTAATACCAGCTGGAGTGGCACTGAGTCCCACTCACACACCAGGAGAGAGCCAATTCAATCCAGGCTTCTATCAAAACCAGCAGGAGTGGTATTGAGTGCGACTCACACACCAGTAAAGAGCCAATTCAATCCAGGCCTCTATTAATATGAGCTGGAGTGGTACTGAGCCCCATTCACGCACCTGAAAAGCGCCAAAACAATCCACACCTCTATTAATAGCAGCTGGAGTGGTACTGAGTCCCACTCACACACCAGGAAAGAGGCAATTCTTTCCAGGCCTCTATTAAATCCAGCTGGAGTGGTACTGAGCCTCACTCAAACACCAGGAAAGAGCCAATTCAATCCAGCCTTCTATTAATAACAGCGAGAGTGGGACTGAGTCCTACTCACACACCAGGAAGGAGCCAATTCAATCCAGACCTCTATTAATACCAGCTGGAGTGGTACTGAGCCCCACTGACTCACCAGGAAGGAGCCAATTCATATCAAGACCTCTATTAATACCAGCTGGAGTGGTACTGAGCCGCATTCACACACCAGGAAAGAGCCAATTCATTCCAGACCTCTATGAAAACAAGCTGGATTGGTACTGAGTCCCACTCACACACCAGGAAAGAGGCAATTCAATCCAAACCTCTTAATACCAGCTGGAGTGGTACTGAGCCCCACTCACACACCAGGAAAGAGCCAATTCAATCCAGACCTCTATGAATACCAGCTGGAGTGGTACTGAGTCCCACTCACACTACAGGAAAGAGGCATTTCAATCCAGGTCTCTATTAATACCAGCTGGAGTGGTACTGAGTCCCACTCACACACCAGGAAAGAGCCAATTCAATCCAGACCTCTTAATACCAGCTGGAGTGGGACTGAGTCCCACTCACACACCAGGAAAGAGCCAATTCAATCCAGACCTCTATTAATACCAGCTGGAGTGGTACTGAGTCCCACTCACACACCAGGAAAGAGGCAATTCAATCCAGATCTCTATTAGTACCAGCTAGAGTGGTACTGAGCCCCAATCTCACACCAGGACAGAGCCAATTCAAAACAGGTTTCTATTAATGCCAGCTGGAGTGATACTGAGTCCCACTCTCACACAGGAAAGAGTCAATTCAATCCAGGTCTGTATTAATACAAGCTGGAGTGTTACTGAGCCCCACTCACACACCAGGAATGAGGCAATTAAATCCAGGTCTCTATTAATACCAGCTGGAGTGGTACTGAGTCCCACTCTCACGCCAGGACAGAGCCAATTCAAACCAGGTTTCTATTAATGCCAGCTGGAGTGATACTGAGTCCCACTCTCACACCAGGAAAGAGTCAATTCAATCCAGGTCTGTATTAATACAAGCTGGAGTGTTACTGAGCCCCACTCACACACCAGGAATGAGGCAATTAAATCCAGGTCTCTATTAATACCAGCTGGAGAGGTATGGAGCCCCACTCACACACCAGGAAAGAGACAATTCAATACATGCCTCGATTATTACCAGCTGCAATGGTACTGAGCCCCACTTAAACACCAGGAAAGAGCCAGTTCAATCCAGGCCTCTATTAATACCAGCTGGAATGCGACTGAGCCCCGCTCACACAACAGGAAAGAGCCAATTCAATATAGGCTTCTATTAATACAGCTGGAGTGGTACTGAGTCCCACTCAAACATAAGGAGAGAGCCAATTCAATCCAGGCTTCTGTCAATACCAGCTGGAGTGGTACTGAGTCCCAATCACACACAAGGAGAGGGCCAATTCAATCCAGGCTTCTATCATTACCAGCAGGAGTGGTATTCAGTGCCACTCACACACCAGTAAAGAGCCAATTCAATCCAGACCTCTGTTAATAACAGCTGGAGTAGTACGGAGCCCCACTCACACACCATAAAGAGCCAATTAAATCCGGACCTCAATTAATATCAACTGGAGTGGTACTGAGTCCCACACACACACCAGGAAAGAGCCAATTAAATCCAGACCCCAATTAATACCAGCTGGAGTGGTACTGAGTCCCACTCACACACCAGGATAGAGCCAATTAAAACCAGACCACTATTAATAACAGCTGGAGTGGCACTGAGTCCCACTCACACACCAGGAAAGAGCCAATTCAATACACGCCTCTATTAATACCAGCTGGAGTGGAACTGCGTCCCACACACACACCAGGAATGAGCCAATTAAATCCAGACCTCTATTAATAACAGCTGGAGTGGTACCTAGTCCCACTCACACACCAGAAAAGAGTCAATTCCATCCAGGCCTCTATTAATACCAGCCGGCGCGTACTGTGCTCCACTCACACAGAAGGAAAGAGCCAATTCAATCCAGACCTCTTAATACCAGCTGGAGTGGTACTGAGCCAGACTCACTCACCAGGAAGGAGCCAATTCAATCCAGACCTCTATTAACACCAGCTGGAGTGGTACTGAGTCCCACTCACTCACCAGGAAGGAGCCAATTCAATCCAGACCTCTATTAATACCAGCTGGAGTGGTACTGAGTCCCACTCACACACCAGGACAGAGCCAATTCGAACCAGGTTTCTATTAATACCAGCTGGAGTGGTACTGAGTCCCACTCTCACATCAGGAAAGAGTCAATTCAATCCATGTCTGTATTAATACAAGCTGGAGTGTTACTGAGCCCCACTCACACACCAGGAATGAGGCAATTAAATCCAGGTCTCTATTAATACCAGCTGGAGAGGTATGGAGCCCCACTCAAACACCAGGAAAAAGCCAATTCAATACATGCCTCGATTAATACCTGCTGCAGTGGTACTGAGCCCCACTTAAACACCAGGAAAGAGCCAGTTCAATCCAGGCCTCTATTAATACCAGCTGGAATGCGACTGAGCCCCGCTCACACAACAGGAAAGAGCCAATTCAATATAGGCCTCTATTAATACAAGCTGGAGTGGTACTGAGTCCCACTCACACACAAGGAGAGAGCCAATTCAATCCAGGCTTCTGTCAATACCAGCTGGAGTGGTATTGAGTGCCACTCACACACCAGTAAAGAGCCAATTCATTCCAGACCTCTGTTAATCACAGCTGGAGTAGTACGGAGCCCCACTCACACACCAGGAAAGAGACAATTAAATCCAGAACTCAATTAATACCAGCTGGAGTGGTACTGAGTCCCACTCACACACCAGGAAAGAGCCAAAAAAAACCAGACCACTATTAATAACAGCTGGAGTGGCACTGAGTCCCACTCACACACCAGGAAAGAGCCAATTAAAACCAGACCACTATTAATAACAGCTGGCGCGTACTGAGCCCAATTCACACACCAGGAAAGAGCCAATTCAATCGAGAACTCTTAATACCAGCTGGAGTGGGACTGAGCCCCACTCACTCACCAGGAAGGAGCCAATTCAATCCAGCCCTCTATTAATACCAGCTGGAAGGCACCAGAGTCCTACTCACACACCAGGAAAGAGTCAATTCAAACCAGGCCTCTATTAATACCAGCTGGAGTGGATCTGAGTCCCACACACACACCTGGAAAGAGTCAATTCAATCCAGAACTCTATTAGTACCAGCTGGAGTGGAACTGACTCCCACACAGACACCAGGAAAGAGTCAATTCAATACAGACCTCTATTAATACCAGCTGGAAAGGAACTGAGTCCCACACACACACCAGGAAAGAGCCAATTAAATTCAGACCTCTATTAATAACAGCTGGAGTGCTACCTAGTCCCACTCACACACCAGGAAAGAGTCAATTCAATCCAGGCCTCTATTAATACCAGCTGGCGCGTACTGAGCCCCACTCACTCACCAGGAAGGAGCCAATTCAATCCAGACCTCTATCAATACAAGCTGGTGTGGTACAGAGTCCCAATCACACACCAGCTAAGAGGCAATTCAATCCAGGTCTCTATTAATACCAGCTGGAGTGGTACTGAGTCCGACTCAAACACCAGGAAAGAGTCAAATCAATCCAGACCTCTATTAATACCAGCTGGAGTGGTACTGAGTCCCAATCAAACAAAAGGAAAGAGCCAAATCAATCCAGACCTCAATTAATACCAGCTGGAGTGGTACTGAGTCCCACTCACACACCAGGAAAGAGGCAATTAAAACCAGACCACTATTAATAACAGCTGGAGTGACACTGAGTCCCACTCACACACCAGGAAAGAGCCAATTCAATACACACCTCTATTAATACCAGCTGGAGTGGAACTGCGTCCCACACACACACCAGGAATGAGCCAATTAAATCCAGACCTCTATTAATAACAGCTGGAGTGGTACCTAGTCCCACTCACACACCAGGAAAGAGTCAATTCCATCCAGGCCTCTATTAATACCAGCCGGCGCGTACTGAGCTCCACTCACACAGAAGGAAAGAGCCAATTCAATCCAGACCTCTTAATACCAGCTGGAGTGGTACTGAGCCAGACTCACTCACCAGGAAGGAGCCAATTCAATCCAGACCTCTATTAACACCAGCTGGAGTGGTACTGAGTCCCACTCACTCACCAGGAAGGAGCCAATTCAATCCAGACCTCTATTAATACCAGCTGGAGTGGTACTGAGTCCCTCTCACACACCAGGAAAGAGGCAATTCATTCCAGACCTCTATTAATACCAGCTGGAGTGGTACTGAGTCCCACTCTCACACCAGGACAGAGCCAATTCGAACCAGGTTTCTATTAATACCAGCTGGAGTGATACTGAGTCCCACTCTCACATCAGGAAAGAGTCAATTCAATCCATGTCTGTATTAATACAAGCTGGAGTGTTACTGCGCCCCACTCACACACCAGGAATGAGGCAATTAAATCCAGGTCTCTATTAATACCAGCTGGAGAGGTATGGAGCCCCACTCAAACACCAGGAAAAAGCCAATTCAATACATGCCTCGATTAATACCAGCTGCAGTGGTACTGAGCCCCACTTAAACACCAGGAAAGAGCCAGTTCAATCCAGGCCTCTATTAATACCAGCTGGAATGCGACTGAGCCCCGATCACACAACAGGAAAGAGCCAATTCAATATAGGCCTCTATTAATACAAGCTGGAGTGGTACTGAGTCCCACTCACACACAAGGAGAGAGCCAATTCAATCCAGGCTTCTGTCAATACCAGCTGGAGTGGCACTGAGCACCGGTCACGCACCAGGAAAGAGTCAATTCAATCCAGACCTCTATTAATACCAGTTGGAGTGGACCTGAGTCCCACTCACACACCAGGAAAGAGTCAATTCAAACCAGGCCTCTATTAATACCAGCTGGAGTGGAACTGAGCCCCACGCACAAACCAGGGAACAGGCATTTCGATCCAGGCCTCTATCTATAGAGACTGGAGTGGGACTGAGAGCCACTCACACAGCAGGAAAGAGTCAATTCTAACCAGGCCTCTATTAATACGAGCTGGAGTGTTACTGAGCCCCACTGACTCACCAGGAAGGAGCCAATTCAATCCAGACCTCTATTAACAGCAGCTGAAGTGGTACTGAGTCCCACTCACACACCAGGAAGGAGCCAATTCAATCCAGACCTCTATGAATACAAGCTGGTGTGTTACAGAGTCCCAATCACACACCAGCTCAGAGGCAATTCAATCCAGGCCTCTATTAATACCAGCTGGAGTGGTACTGATCCCCACTCAAACTCCAGGAAAGAGCCAATTCTATCCAGATTTCTATTAATACCAGCTGGAGTGGTACTGAGCCCCACTCACACACCAGGAAAGTGCCAATTGAAACCAAATTTCTATTATTACCAGCTGGAGTGGTACTGAGTCCCCCTCACACACCAGAAAGAGTCAATTTAAACCAGGCCTCTATTAATACCAGCTGGAGTGGTACTGAGCCCCACTCACTCACCAGGAAGGAGCCAATTCAAACCAGATCTCTATTAATACCAGCTGGAGTGGTACTGAGCCCCACTCACTCACCAGGAAAGAGCCAATTCAATCCAGACCTCTATGAATACAAGCTGGTGTGGTACGGAGTCCCAATTACACACCAGCTAAGAGGCAATTCAATCCAGGTCTCCATTAATACCAGCTGGAGTGGTACTGAGTCCCAATCAAACACCAGGAAAGAGCCAAATCAATCCAGACATCAAGTAATACCAGCTGGAGTGGAACTGAGTCTCACTCACACACCAGGAAAGAGTCAATTCAATCCAGGCGTCTATTAATATCAGATGGAGTGGTACTGAGCCCCACTCACACACCAGGAAAGAGCCAAGTCAATCCAGGTCTCTATTAATACCAGCTGCAGTGGTACTGAGCACCGGTCACGCACCAGGAAAGAGTCAATTCAATCCAGACCTCTATTAATACCAGCTGGAATGCACCAGAGTCCTACTCACACACCAGGAAAGAGTCAATTCAAACCAGGCCTCTATTAATACCAGCTGGAGTGGATCTGAGTCCCACACACACACCTGGAAAGAGGCAATTCAATACAGACCTCTATTAATACCAGCTGGAGTGGAACTGAGTCCCACACACACACCAGGAATGAGCCAATTAAATTCAGACCTCTATTAATAACAGCTGGAGTGGTACCTAGTCCCACACACACACACCAGGAAAGAGTCAATTCAATCCAGGCCTCTATTAATACCAGCTGGCGCGTACTGAGCCCCACTCACACAGCAGGAAAGAGCCAATTCAATCCAGACCTCTTAATACCAGCTGGAGTGGTACTGAGCCAGACTCACTCACCAGGAAGGAGCCAATTCAATCCAGACCTCTATTAACACCAGCTGGAGTGCTCACTCAAAAGGAAGGAGCCATTTCAATCCAGACCTCTATTAACACCAGCTGGAGTGGTATGAGTCCCACTCACTCACCAGGAAGGAGCCAATTCAATCCAGAACTCTATTAATACCAGCTGGAGTGGTAATGAGCCCCACTCACTCACAAGGAAGGAGCCAATTCAATCCAGACCTCTATCAATACAAGCTGGTGTGGTACAGAGTCCCAATCACACACCAGCTAAGAGGCAATTCAATCCAGGTCTCTATTAATACCAGCTGGAGTGGTACTGAGTCCGACTCAAACACCAGGAAAGAGTCAAATCAATCCAGACCTCTATTAATACCAGCTGGAGTGGTACTGAGTCCCAATCAAACAAAAGGAAAGAGCCAAATCAATCCAGACCTCAATTAATACCAGCTGGAGTGGTACTGAGTCCCACTCACACACCAGGAAAGAGGCAATTAAAACCAGACCACTATTAATAACAGCTGGAGTGACACTGAGTCCCACTCACACACCAGGAAAGAGCCAATTCAATACACACCTCTATTAATACCAGCTGGAGTGGAACTGCGTCCCACACACACACCAGGAATGAGCCAATTAAATCCAGACCTCTATTAATAACAGCTGGAGTGGTACCTAGTCCCACTCACACACCAGGAAAGAGTCAATTCCATCCAGGCCTCTATTAATACCAGCCGGCGCGTACTGAGCTCCACTCACACAGAAGGAAAGAGCCAATTCAATCCAGACCTCTTAATACCAGCTGGAGTGGTACTGAGCCAGACTCACTCACCAGGAAGGAGCCAATTCAATCCAGACCTCTATTAACACCAGCTGGAGTGGTACTGAGTCCCACTCACTCACCAGGAAGGAGCCAATTCAATCCAGACCTCTATTAATACCAGCTGGAGTGGTACTGAGTCCCTCTCACACACCAGGAAAGAGGCAATTCATTCCAGACCTCTATTAATACCAGCTGGAGTGGTACTGAGTCCCACTCTCACACCAGGACAGAGCCAATTCGAACCAGGTTTCTATTAATACCAGCTGGAGTGATACTGAGTCCCACTCTCACATCAGGAAAGAGTCAATTCAATCCATGTCTGTATTAATACAAGCTGGAGTGTTACTGCGCCCCACTCACACACCAGGAATGAGGCAATTAAATCCAGGTCTCTATTAATACCAGCTGGAGAGGTATGGAGCCCCACTCAAACACCAGGAAAAAGCCAATTCAATACATGCCTCGATTAATACCAGCTGCAGTGGTACTGAGCCCCACTTAAACACCAGGAAAGAGCCAGTTCAATCCAGGCCTCTATTAATACCAGCTGGAATGCGACTGAGCCCCGATCACACAACAGGAAAGAGCCAATTCAATATAGGCCTCTATTAATACAAGCTGGAGTGGTACTGAGTCCCACTCACACACAAGGAGAGAGCCAATTCAATCCAGGCTTCTGTCAATACCAGCTGGAGTGGCACTGAGCACCGGTCACGCACCAGGAAAGAGTCAATTCAATCCAGACCTCTATTAATACCAGTTGGAGTGGACCTGAGTCCCACTCACACACCAGGAAAGAGTCAATTCAAACCAGGCCTCTATTAATACCAGCTGGAGTGGAACTGAGCCCCACGCACAAACCAGGGAACAGGCATTTCGATCCAGGCCTCTATCTATAGAGACTGGAGTGGGACTGAGAGCCACTCACACAGCAGGAAAGAGTCAATTCTAACCAGGCCTCTATTAATACGAGCTGGAGTGTTACTGAGCCCCACTGACTCACCAGGAAGGAGCCAATTCAATCCAGACCTCTATTAACAGCAGCTGAAGTGGTACTGAGTCCCACTCACACACCAGGAAGGAGCCAATTCAATCCAGACCTCTATGAATACAAGCTGGTGTGTTACAGAGTCCCAATCACACACCAGCTCAGAGGCAATTCAATCCAGGCCTCTATTAATACCAGCTGGAGTGGTACTGATCCCCACTCAAACTCCAGGAAAGAGCCAATTCTATCCAGATTTCTATTAATACCAGCTGGAGTGGTACTGAGCCCCACTCACACACCAGGAAAGTGCCAATTGAAACCAAATTTCTATTATTACCAGCTGGAGTGGTACTGAGTCCCCCTCACACACCAGAAAGAGTCAATTTAAACCAGGCCTCTATTAATACCAGCTGGAGTGGTACTGAGCCCCACTCACTCACCAGGAAGGAGCCAATTCAAACCAGATCTCTATTAATACCAGCTGGAGTGGTACTGAGCCCCACTCACTCACCAGGAAAGAGCCAATTCAATCCAGACCTCTATGAATACAAGCTGGTGTGGTACGGAGTCCCAATTACACACCAGCTAAGAGGCAATTCAATCCAGGTCTCCATTAATACCAGCTGGAGTGGTACTGAGTCCCAATCAAACACCAGGAAAGAGCCAAATCAATCCAGACATCAAGTAATACCAGCTGGAGTGGAACTGAGTCTCACTCACACACCAGGAAAGAGTCAATTCAATCCAGGCGTCTATTAATATCAGATGGAGTGGTACTGAGCCCCACTCACACACCAGGAAAGAGCCAAGTCAATCCAGGTCTCTATTAATACCAGCTGCAGTGGTACTGAGCACCGGTCACGCACCAGGAAAGAGTCAATTCAATCCAGACCTCTATTAATACCAGCTGGAATGCACCAGAGTCCTACTCACACACCAGGAAAGAGTCAATTCAAACCAGGCCTCTATTAATACCAGCTGGAGTGGATCTGAGTCCCACACACACACCTGGAAAGAGGCAATTCAATACAGACCTCTATTAATACCAGCTGGAGTGGAACTGAGTCCCACACACACACCAGGAATGAGCCAATTAAATTCAGACCTCTATTAATAACAGCTGGAGTGGTACCTAGTCCCACACACACACACCAGGAAAGAGTCAATTCAATCCAGGCCTCTATTAATACCAGCTGGCGCGTACTGAGCCCCACTCACACAGCAGGAAAGAGCCAATTCAATCCAGACCTCTTAATACCAGCTGGAGTGGTACTGAGCCAGACTCACTCACCAGGAAGGAGCCAATTCAATCCAGACCTCTATTAACACCAGCTGGAGTGCTCACTCAAAAGGAAGGAGCCATTTCAATCCAGACCTCTATTAACACCAGCTGGAGTGGTATGAGTCCCACTCACTCACCAGGAAGGAGCCAATTCAATCCAGAACTCTATTAATACCAGCTGGAGTGGTAATGAGCCCCACTCACTCACAAGGAAGGAGCCAATTCAATCCAGACCTCTATCAATACCAGCTGGAGTGGTACTGAGCCCCACTCACTCACCAGGAAAGAGCCAATTCAATCCAGACCTCTATGAATACAAGCTGGTGTGGTACTGAGTCCCAATCACACACCAGCGAAGAGGCAATTCAATCCAGGTCTTTATTAATACCAGCTGGAGTGGTACTGAGTCCCACTCAAACACCAGGAAAGAGCCAAATCAATCCAGACCTCTATTAATACCAGCTGGAGAGGTAATGAGTCCCACTCAAACACCAGGAAAGAGCCAAATCAATCCAGACCTCTATTAATACCAGCTGGAGTGGTACTGAGTCCCACTCACACACCAGGAAAGAGGCAATTCAATCCACACCTCGATAAATACCAGCTGCAGTGTTACCAAGTCCCACTCACTCACCAGGAAAGAGGCAATTCAGTCCACACCTCTATAAGTACCAGCTGCAGTGTTACCAAGTCCCACTCAAACACCAGGAAAGAGGCAGTTAAATCCAGACCTCTATTAATACCAGCGGGAGTGGAACTGAGTCTCATTCACACACCAGGAAAGAGTCATGTCAATCCAGGCGTCTATTAATACCAGATGGAGTGGTACTGAGCCCCACTCACACACCAGGAAAGAGTCAATTCAATCCAGGCCTCTATTAATACCAGCTGGAGTGGTACTGAGCACCGGTCACGCTCCAGGAAAGAGTCAATTCAATCCACACCTCGATAAATACCAGCTGGAGTGGGACTGAGTCCCGCTCACACACCAGGAAAAAGCCAAATCAATCCAGACCTCTATTAATACCAGCTGGAGTGGTACTGAGTCCACCTCAAACACCAGAAAAGAGCCTATTCAATCCAGACCACTATTAATACCAGCTGGAGTGGCACTGAGCACCGGTCACGCACCAGGAAAGAGTCAATTCAATGCAGACCTCTATTAATAACAGTTGGAGTGGACCTGAGTCCCACTCACACACCAGGAAAGAGTCAATTCAAACCAGGCCTCTATTAATACCAGCTGGAGTGGAACTGAGCCGCACTCGCAAACCAGGGAACAGGCATTTCGATCCAGGCCTCTATCTATAGAGACTGGAGTGGGACTGAGAGCCACTCACACAGCAGGAAAGAGTCAATTCAAACCAGGCCTCTATTAATACCAGCTGGATTGGTACTGAGCCCCACTGACTCACCAGGAAGGAGCCAATTCAATCCAGACCTCTATTCACAGCAGCTGAAGTGGTACTGATTCCCACTCACACACCAGGAAGGAGCCAATTCAATCCAGGCCTCTATTAATACCAGCTGGAGTGGTACTGATCCCCACTCAAACACCAGGAAAGAGCCAATTCAATCCAGATCTCTATTAATACCATCTGGAGTGGTACTGAGCCCCACTCACACACCAGGAAAGTGCCAATTGAAACCAAATTTCTATTATTACCAGCTGGAGTGGTACTGAGTCCCCCTCACACACCAGAAAGAGTCAATTTAAACCAGCCCTCTATTAATACTAGCTGGAGTGGCACTGAGTCCCACTCACACACCAGAAAGAGTCAATTTAAACCAGGCCTCTATTAATACCAGCTGGAGTGGTACTGAGCGCCACTCACTCACCAGGAAGGAGCCAATTCAAACCAGATCTCTATTAATACCAGCTGGAGTTGTACTGAGCTCCACTCACTCACCAGGAAGGAGCCAATTCAATCCAGACCTCAATTAATACCAGCTGGAGTGGTACTGAGCCCCACTCACTCACCAGGTAACAGCCAATCCAATCCAGACCTCTATGAATACAAGCTGGCGTGGTACTGAGTCCCAATCACACACCAGTTAAGAGGCAATTCAATCCAGGTCTCTATGAATACCAACTGGAGTGGTACTGAGCCCCACTCACTCACCAGGAAACAGCCAATTCAATCCAGACCTCTATGAATACAAGCTGGTGTGGTACTGAGCCCCACTCACACAGCAGGAAAGAGTCAATTCAATCCAGACCTCTTAATACCAGCTGGACTGGTACTGAGCGCCACTCACTCACCAGGAAGGAGCCAATTCAATCCAGACCTCTATTAATACCAGCTGGAGTGGTACTGAGCCCCACTCACTCACCAGGAAGGAGCCAATTCAATCCAGGTCTCCATTAATACCAGCTGGAGTGGTACTGAGTGCCAATCAAACACCAGGAAAGAGCCAAATCAATCCAGACATCAAGTAATACCAGCTGCAGTGTTACCGAGTCCCACTCACACACCAAGAAAGAGGCAATTAAATCCAGGCCTCTATTAATACCAGCTGGAGTGGAACTGAGTCTCACTCACACACCAGGAAAGAGTCAATTCAATCCAGGCGTCTATTAATACCAGATGGAGTGGTACTGAGCCCCACTCACACACCAAGAAAGAGCCAAGTCAATCCAGGCCTCTAGTAATACCAGCTGGAGTGGTACTGAGCACAGGTCACGCACCAGGAAAGAGTCAATTCAATCCAGACCTCTATTAATACCAGTTGGAGTGGCACTGAGTCCCACTCACACACCAGGAAAGAGCCAATTCAATCCAGGCCTCTATTAATACTAGCTGGCGCGTACTGAGCCCCACTCACACACCAGGAAAGAGCCAATTCAATCGAGAACTCTTAATACCAGCTGGAGTGGGACTGAGCCCCACTCACTCACCAGGAAGGAGCCAATTCAATCCAGCCCTCAATTCATGCCAGCTGGAGTGGTACTGAGTCCCACTCACACACCAGGAAAGAGTCAATTCAATCCAGACCTCTATTAATACCAGCTGGAATGCACCAGAGTCCTACTCACACACCAGGAAAGAGTCAATTCAAACCAGGCCTCTATTAATACCAGCTGGAGTGGATCTGAGTCCCACACACACACCTGGAAAGAGTCAATTCAATCCAGAACTCTATTAGTACCAGCTGGAGTGGAACTGAGTCCCACACAGACACGAGGAAAGAGTCAATTCAATACAGACCTCTATTAATACCAGCTGGAGTGGAACTGAGTCCCACACACACACCAGGAATGAGCCAATTAAATTCAGACCTCTATTAATAACAGCTGGAGTGGTACCTAGTCCCACTCACACACCAGGAAAGAGTCAATTCAATCCAGGCCTCTATTAATACCAGCTGGCGCGTACTGAGCCCCACTCACACAGCAGGAAAGAGCCAATTCAATCCAGACCTCTTAATACCAGCTGGTGTTGTGCTGAGCCAGACTCACTCACCAGGAAGGAGCCAATTCAATCCAGATCTCTATTAACACCAGCTGGAGTGCTCACTCACCAGGAAGGAGCCAATTCAATCCAGACCTCTATTAACACCAGCTGGAGTGGTAATGAGTCCCACTCACTCACCAGGAAATAGAAAATCAATCCAGACCTCTATTAATACCAACTGGAGTGGTGCTGAGTCCCACTCAAACACCAGGAAAGAGCCAAGTCAATCCAGACCTCTATTAATACCAGCTGGAGTGGTACTGAGTCCCAATCAAACACCAGGCAAGAGCCAAATCAATCCAGACCTCTATTAATACCAGCTGGAGTGGTACTGAGTCCCAATCAAACACCAGGAAAGAGCCATATCAATCCAGACCTCAATTAATACCAGCTGGAGTGGTACTGAGTCCCACTCACACACCAGGAAAGTGGCAATTCAATCCACACCTCTATAAATACCAGCTGCAGTGTTACCAAGTCCCACTCAAACACCAGGAAAGAGGCAATTAAATCCAGGCCTCTATTAATACCAGCTGGAGTGGAACTGAGTCTCACTCACACACCAGGAAAGAGTCAATTCAATCCAGGCGTCTATTAATAACAGATGGAGTGGTACTGAGCCCCACTCACACATCATGAAAGTGTCAATTCAAGCCAGGCCTCTATTAATACCAGCTGGAGTGGTACTGAGCACCGGTCACGCACCAAGAAAGAGTCAATTCAATCCAGACCTCTATTAATAACAGTTGGAGTGGACCTGATTCCCACTCACACACCAGGAAAGAGTCAAATCAAACCAGGCCTCTATTAATACCAGCTGGAGTGGAAATGAGCCCCACTCACAAACCAGGGAACAGGCATTTCGATCCAGGCCTCTATCTATACAGACTGGAGTGGGACTGAGAGCCACTCACACAGCAGGAAAGAGTCAATGCAAACCAGGCCTCTATTAATACCAGCTGGAGTGGTACTGAGCCCCACTGACTCACCAGGAAGGAGCCAATTCAATCCAGACCTCTATTAACAGCAGCTGAAGTGGTACTGAGTCCCACTCACACTCCAGGAAGGAGCCAATTCAATCCAGGCCTCTATTAATACCAGCTGGAGTGGTACTGATCCCCACTCAAACACCAGGAAAGAGCCAATTCAATCCAGATCTCTATTAATACCAGCTGGAGTGGTACTGAGCCCCACTCACACACCAGGAAAGTGCCAATTGAAACCAAATTTCTATTATTACCAGCTGGAGTGGTACTGAGTCCCCCTCACACACCAGAAAGAGTCAATTTAAACCAGCCATCTATTAATACCAGCTGGAGTGGCACTGAGTCCCACTCACACACCAGAAAGTGTCAATTTAAACCAGGCCTCTATTAATACCAGCTGGAGTGGTACTGAGCCCCACTCACTCACAAGGAAAGAGCCAATTCAATCCAGACCTCTATGAATACAAGCTGGTGTGGTACTGAGTCCCAATCACACACCAGCTAAGAGGCAATTCAATCCAGGTCTCTATTAATACCAGCTGGAGTGGTACTGAGTCCCACTCAAACACCAGGAAATAGAAAATCAATCCAGACCTCTATTAATACCAACTGGAGTGGTGCTGAGTCCCACTCAAACACCAGGAAAGAGCCAAGTCAATCCAGACCTCTATTAATACCAGCTGGAGTGGTACTGAGTCCCAATCAAACACCAGGCAAGAGCCAAATCAATCCAGACCTCTATTAATACCAGCTGGAATGGTACTGAGTCCCAATCAAACACCAGGAAAGAGCCATATCAATCCAGACCTCAATTAATACCAGCTGGAGTGGTACTGAGTCCTTCTCACACACCAGGAAAGAGGCAATTCAATCCACACCTCTATAAATACCAGCTGCAGTGTTACCAAGTCCCACTCAAACACCAGGAAAGAGGCAATTAAATCCAGGCCTCTATTAATACCAGCTGGAGTGGAACTGAGTCTCACTCACACACCAGGAAAGAGTCAATTCAATCCAGGCGTCTATTAATAACAGATGGAGTGGTACTGAGCCCCACTCACACATCAGGAAAGTGTCAATTCAATCCAGGCCTCTATTAATACCAGCTGGAGTGGTACTGAGCACCGGTCACGCACCAAGAAAGAGTCAATTCAATCCAGACCTCTATTAATAACAGTTGGAGTGGACCTGATTCCCACTCACACACCAGGAAAGAGTCAAATCAAACCAGGCCTCTATTAATACCAGCTGGAGTGGAACTGAGCCCTACTCACAAACCAGGGAACAGGCATTTCGATCCAGGCCTCTATCTATACAGACTGGAGTGGGACTGAGAGCCACTCACACAGCAGGAAAGAGTCAATTCAAACCAGGCCTCTATTAATACCAGCTGGAGTGGTACTGAGCCCCACTGACTCACCAGGAAGGAGCCAATTCAATCCAGACCTCTATTAACAGCAGCTGAAGTGGTACTGAGTCCCACTCACACACCAGGAAGGAGCCAATTCAATCCAGGCCTCTATTAATACCAGCTGGAGTGGTACTGATCCCCACTCAAACACCAGGAAAGAGCCAATTCAATCCAGATCTCTATTAATACCAGCTGGAGTGGTACTGAGCCCCACTCACACACCAGGAAAGTGCCAATTGAAACCAAATTTCTATTATTACCAGCTGGAGTGGTACTGAGTCCCCCTCACACACCAGAAAGAGTCAATTTAAACCAGCCATCTATTAATACCAGCTGGAGTGGCACTGAGTCCCACTCACACACCAGAAAGTGTCAATTTAAACCAGGCCTCTATTAATACCAGCTGGAGTGGTACTGAGCCCCACTCACTCACCAGGAAGGAGCCAATCCAAACCAGATCTCTATTAATACCACCTGGAGTTGTACTGAGCTCCACTCACTCACCAGGAAGGAGCCAATTCAATCCAGACCTCAATTAATACCAGCTGGAGTGGTACTGAGCCCCACTCACTCACCAGGTAACAGCCAATTCAATCCAGACCTCTATGAATACAAGCTGGTGTGGTACTGAGTCCCAATCACACACCAGCTAAGAGGCAATTCAATCCAGGTCTCTATGAATACCAACTGGAGTGGTACTGAAGCCCACTCACACACCAGGAAAGAGCCAAATCAATCCAGACCTCTATAAATACCAGCTGGTGTGGTACTGAGTCCCACTCACACACCAGGAAAGAGGCAATTCAATCCACACCTCGATAAATACCAGCTGGAGTGGGACTGAGTCCCGCTCACACACCAGGAAAGAGCCAAATCAATCCAGACCTCTATTAATACCAGCTGGAGTGGTACTGAGCCCCACTCAAGCACCAGGAAACAGCCAATTCAATCCAGACCTCTATGAATACAAGCTGGTGTGGTACTGAGCCCCACTCACACATGCGGAAAGAGTCAATTCAATCCAGACCTCTTAATACCAGCTGGAGTGGTACTGAGTGCCACTCACTCACCAGGAAACAGCCAATTCAATCCAGACCTCTATTAATACCAGCTGGAGTGGTACTGAGCCCCACTCACTCACCAGGAAGGAGCCAATTCAATCCAGACCTCTATTAATACCAGCTGGAGTGGTACTGAGCCCCACTCACTCACCAGGAAAGCGCCAATTCAATCCAGACGTCTATGAATACAAGCTGGTGTGGTACTGAGTCCCAATCACACACCAGCTAAGAGGCAATTCTATCCAGGTCTCCATTAATACCAGCTGGAGTGGTACTGAGTCCCACTCAAACACCAGGAAAGAGCCAAATCAATCCAGACCTCTATCAATACCAGCTGGAGTGGTACTGAGTCCCAATCAAACACCAGGAAAGAGCCAAATCAATCCAGACATCAAGTAATACCAGCTGGAGTGGTACTGAGTCCCACTCACACACCAGGAAAGAGGCAATTCAATCAACACCTCTATAAATACCAGCTGCAGTGTTACCGAGTCCCACTCACACACCAAGAAAGTGGCAATTAAATCCAGGCCTCTATTAATACCAGCTGGAGTGGAACTGAGTCTCACTCACACACCAGGAAAGAGTCAATTCAATCCAGGCGTCTATTAATACCAGATGGAGTGGTACTGAGCCCCACTCACACACCAGAAAAGAGCCAAGTCAATCCAGGCCTCTAGTAATACCAGCTGGAGTGGTACTGAGCACAGGTCACGCACCAGTAAAGAGTCAATTCAATCCAGACCTCTATTAATACCAGTTGGAGTGGCACTGAGCCCCACTCACTCACCAGGAAGGAGCCAATTCAATCCAGACCTCTATTAATACCAGCTGGAGTGGTACTGAGCCCCACTCACTCACCAGGAAGGAGCCAATTCAATCCAGACCTCTATCAATACCAGCTGGAGTGGTACTGAGCCCCACTCACTCACCAGGAAAGCGCCAATTCAATCCAGACCTCTATGAATACAAGCTGGTGTGGTACTGAGTCCCAATCACACACCAGCTAAGAGACAATTCAATCCAGGTCTCCATTAATACCAGCTGGAGTGGTACCGAGTCCCACTCAAACACCAGGAAAGAGCCAAATCAATCCAGACCTCTATCAATACCAGCTGGAGTGGTACTGAGTCCCAATCAAACACCAGGAAAGAGCCAAATCAATCCAGACATCAAGTAATACAAGCTGGAGTGGTACTGAGTCCCACTCACACACCAGGAAAGAGGCAATTCAATCAACACCTCAATAAATACCAGCTGCAGTGTTACCGAGTCCCACTCACACACCAAGAAAGAGGCAATTAAATCCAGGCCTCTATTAATACCAGCTGGAGTGGAACTGATTCTCACTCACACACCAGGAAAGAGTCAATTCAATCCAGGCGTCTATTAATACCAGATGGAGTGGTACTGAGCCTCACTCAGACACCAGGAAAGAGCCAAGTCAATCCAGGCCTCTAGTAATACCAGCTGGAGTGGTACTGAGCACAGGTCACGCACCAGGAAAGAGTCAATTCAATCCAGACCTCTATTAATACCAGTTGGAGTGGCACTGAGCCCCACTCACTCACCAGGAAAGAGCCAATTCAATCCAGACCTCTATGAATACAAGCTGGTGTGGTACTGAGTCCCAATCACACACCAGCTAAGAGGCAATTCAATCCAGGTCTCTATTAATACCAGCTGGAGTGGTGCTGAGTCCCACTCAAACACCAGGAAAGAGCCAAGTCAATCCAGACCTCTATTAATACCAGCTGGAGTGGTACTGAGTCCCAATCAAACACCAGGCAAGTGCCAAATCAATCCAGACCTCTATTAATACCAGCTGGAATGGTACTGAGTCCCAATCAAACACCAGGAAAGAGCCATATCAATCCAGACCTCAATTAATACCAGCTGGAGTGGTACTGAGTCCTTCTCACACACCGGGAAAGAGGCAATTCAATCCACACCTCTATAAATACCAGCTGCAGTGTTACCAAGTCCCACTCAAACACCAGGAAAGAGGCAATTAAATCCAGGCCTCTATTAATACCAGCTGGAGTGGAACTGAGTCTCACTCACACACCAGGAAAGAGTCAATTCAATCCAGGCGTCTATTAATAACAGATGGAGTGGTACTGAGCCCCACTCACACATCAGGAAAGTGTCAATTCAATCCAGGCCTCTATTAATACCAGCTGGAGTGGTACTGAGCACCGGTCACGCACCAAGAAAGAGTCAATTCAATCCAGACCTCTATTAATAACAGTTGGAGTGGACCTGATTCCCACTCACACACCAGGAAAGAGTCAAATCAAACCAGGCCTCTATTAATACCAGCTGGAGTGGAACTGAGCCCCACTCACAAACCAGGGAACAGGCATTTCGATCCAGGCCTCTATCTATACAGACTGGAGTGGGACTGAGAGCCACTCACACAGCAGGAAAGAGTCAATTCAAACCAGGCCTCTATTAATACCAGCTGGAGTGGTACTGAGCCCCACTGACTCACCAGGAAGGAGCCAATTCAATCCAGACCTCTATTAACAGCAGCTGAAGTGGTACTGAGTCCCACTCACACACCAGGAAGGAGCCAATTCAATCCAGGCCTCTATTAATACCAGCTGGAGTGGTACTGATCCCCACTCAAACACCAGGAAAGAGCCAATTCAATCCAGATCTCTATTAATACCAGCTGGAGTGGTACTGAGCCCCACTCACACACCAGGAAAGTGCCAATTGAAACCAAATTTCTATTATTACCAGCTGGAGTGGTACTGAGTCCCCCTCACACACCAGAAAGAGTCAATTTAAACCAGCCATCTATTAATACCAGCTGGAGTGGCACTGAGTCCCACACACACACCAGAAAGTGTCAATTTAAACCAGGCCTCTATTAATACCAGCTGGAGTGGTACTGAGCCCCACTCACTCACCAGGAAGGAGCCAATCCAAACCAGATATCCATTAATACCACCTGGAGTTGTACTGAGCTCCACTCACTCACCAGGAAGGAGCCAATTCAATCCAGACCTCAATTAATACCAGCTGGAGTGGTACTGAGCCCCACTCACTCACCAGGTAACAGCCAATTCAATCCAGACCTCTATGAATACAAGCTGGTGTGGTACTGAGTCCCAATCACACACCAGCCTAGAGGCAATTCAATCCAGGTCTCTATGAATACCAACTGGAGTGGTACTGAAGCCCACTCACACACCAGGAAAGAGCCAAATCAATCCAGACCTCTATAAATACCAGCTGGTGTGGTACTGAGTCCCACTCACACACCAGGAAAGAGGCAATTCAATCCACACCTCGATAAATACCAGCTGGAGTGGGACTGAGTCCCGCTCACACACCAGGAAAGAGCCAAATCAATCCAGACCTCTATTAATACCAGCTGGAGTGGTACTGAGTCCACCTCAAACACCAGGAAAGAGCCTATTCAATCCAGACCACTATTAATACCAGCTGGAGTGGTACTGAGCCCCACTCAAGCACCAGGAAACAGCCAATTCAATCCAGACCTCTATGAATACAAGCTGGTGTGGTACTGAGCCCCACTCACACATGCGGAAAGAGTCAATTCAATCCAGACCTCTTAATACCAGCTGGAGTGGTACTGAGTGCCACTCACTCACCAGGAAGGAGCCAATTCAATCCAGACCTCTATTAATACCAGCTGGAGTGGTACTGAGCCCCACTCACTCACCAGGAAGGAGCCAATTCAATCCAGACCTCTATTAATACCAGCTGGAGTGGTACTGAGCCCCACTCACTCACCAGGAAAGCGCCAATTCAATCCAGACGTCTATGAATACAAGCTGGTGTGGTACTGAGTCCCAATCACACACCAGCTAAGAGGCAATTCTATCCAGGTCTCCATTAATACCAGCTGGAGTGGTACTGAGTCCCACTCAAACACCAGGAAAGAGCCAAATCAATCCAGACCTCTATCAATACCAGCTGGAGTGGTACTGAGTCCCAATCAAACACCAGGAAAGAGCCAAATCAATCCAGACATCAAGTAATACCAGCTGGAGTGGTACTGAGTCCCACTCACACACCAGGAAAGAGGCAATTCAATCAACACCTCTATAAATACCAGCTGCAGTGTTACCGAGTCCCACTCACACACCAAGAAAGAGGCAATTAAATCCAGGCCTCTATTAATACCAGCTGGAGTGGAACTGAGTCTCACTCACACACCAGGAAAGAGTCAATTCAATCCAGGCGTCTATTAATACCAGATGGAGTGGTACTGAGCCCCACTCACACACCAGAAAAGAGCCAAGTCAATCCAGGCCTCTAGTAATACCAGCTGGAGTGGTACTGAGCACAGGTCACGCACCAGTAAAGAGTCAATTCAATCCAGACCTCTATTAATACCAGTTGGAGTGGCACTGAGCCCCACTCACTCACCAGGAAGGAGCCAATTCAATCCAGACCTCTATTAATACCAGCTGGAGTGGTACTGAGCCCCACTCACTCACCAGGAAGGAGCCAATTCAATCCAGACCTCTATCAATACCAGCTGGAGTGGTACTGAGCCCCACTCACTCACCAGGAAAGCGCCAATTCAATCCAGACCTCTATGAATACAAGCTGGTGTGGTACTGAGTCCCAATCACACACCAGCTAAGAGGCAATTCAATCCAGGTCTCCATTAATACCAGCTGGAGTGGTACCGAGTCCCACTCAAACACCAGGAAAGAGCCAAATCAATCCAGACCTCTATCAATACCAGCTGGAGTGGTACTGAGTCCCAATCAAACACCAGGAAAGAGCCAAATCAATCCAGACATCAAGTAATACAAGCTGGAGTGGTACTGAGTCCCACTCACACACCAGGAAAGAGGCAATTCAATCAACACCTCAATAAATACCAGCTGCAGTGTTACCGAGTCCCACTCACACACCAAGAAAGAGGCAATTAAATCCAGGCCTCTATTAATACCAGCTGGAGTGGAACTGAGTCTCACTCACACACCAGGAAAGAGTCAATTCAATCCAGGCGTCTATTAATACCAGATGGAGTGGTACTGAGCCCCACTCACACACCAGGAAAGAGCCAAGTCAATCCAGGCCTCTAGTAATACCAGCTGGAGTGGTACTGAGCACAGGTCACGCACCAGGAAAGAGTCAATTCAATCCAGACCTCTATTAATACCAGTTGGAGTGGCACTGAGCCCCACTCACTCACCAGGAAAGAGCCAATTCAATCCAGACCTCTATGAATACAAGCTGGTGTGGTACTGAGTCCCAATCACACACCAGCTAAGAGGCAATTCAATCCAGGTCTCTATTAATACCAGCTGGAGTGGTGCTGAGTCCCACTCAAACACCAGGAAAGAGCCAAGTCAATCCAGACCTCTATTAATACCAGCTGGAGTGGTACTGAGTCCCAATCAAACACCAGGCAAGAGCCAAATCAATCCAGACCTCTATTAATACCAGCTGGAGTGGTACTGAGTCCCAATCAAACACCAGGAAAGAGCCATATCAATCCAGACCTCAATTAATACCAGCTGGAGTGGTACTGAGTCCCACTCACACACCAGGAAAGAGGCAATTCAATCCACACCTCTATAAATACCAGCTGCAGTGTTACCAAGTCCCACTCAAACACCAGGAAAGAGGCAATTAAATCCAGGCCTCTATTAATACCAGCTGGAGTGGAACTGAGTCTCACTCACACACCAGGAAAGAGTCAATTCAATCCAGGCGTCTATTAATAACAGATGGAGTGGTACTGAGCCCCACTCACACATCAGGAAAGTGTCAATTCAATCCAGGCCTCTATTAATACCAGCTGGAGTGGTACTGAGCACCGGTCACGCACCAAGAAAGAGTCAATTCAATCCAGACCTCTATTAATAACAGTTGGAGTGGACCTGATTCCCACTCACACACCAGGAAAGAGTCAAATCAAACCAGGCCTCTATTAATACCAGCTGGAGTGGAACTGAGCCCCACTCACAAACCAGGGAACAGGCATTTCGATCCAGGCCTCTATCTATACAGACTGGAGTGGGACTGAGAGCCACTCACACAGCAGGAAAGAGTCAATTCAAACCAGGCCTCTATTAATACCAGCTGGAGTGGTACTGAGCCCCACTGACTCACCAGGAAGGAGCCAATTCAATCCAGGCCTCTATTAATACCAGCTGGAGTGGTACTGATCCCCACTCAAACACCAGGAAAGAGCCAATTCAATCCAGATCTCTATTAATACCATCTGGAGTGGTACTGAGCCCCACTCACACACCAGGAAAGTGCCAATTGAAACCAAATTTCTATTATTACCAGCTGGAATGGTACTGAGTCCCCCTCACACACCAGAAAGAGTCAATTTAAACCAGCCATCTATTAATACCAGCTGGAGTGGCACTGAGTCCCACTCACACACCAGAAAGTGTCAATTTAAACCAGGCCTCTATTAATACCAGCTGGAGTGTTACTGAGCCCCACTCACTCACCAGGAAGGAGCCAATCCAACCCAGATCTCTATTAATACCAGCTGGAGTTGTACTGAGCTCCACTCACTCACCAGGAAGGAGCCAATTCAATCCAGACCTCAATTAATACCAGCTGGAGTGGTACTGAGCCCCACTCACTCACCAGGTAACAGCCAATTCAATCCAGACCTCTATGAATACAAGCTGGTGTGGTACTGAGTCCCAATCACACACCAGCTAAGAGGCAATTCAATCCAGGTCTCTATGAATACCAACTGGAGTGGTACTGAAGCCCACTCACACACCAGGAAAGAGCCAAATCAATCCAGACCTCTATAAATACCAGCTGGTGTGGTACTGAGTCCCACTCACACACCAGGAAAGAGGCAATTCAATCCACACCTCGATAAATACCAGCTGGAGTGGGACTGAGTCCCGCCCACACACCAGGAAAGAGCCAAATCAATCCAGACCTCTATTAATACCAGCTGGAGTGGTACTGAGTCCACCTCGAACACCAGGAAAGAGCCTATTCAATCCAGACCACTATTAATACCAGCTGGAGTGGTACTGAGCCCCACTCAAGCACCAGGAAACAGCCAATTCAATCCAGACCTCTATGAATACAAGCTGGTGTGGTACTGAGCCCCACTCACACATGCGGAAAGAGTCAATTCAATCCAGACCTCTTAATACCAGCTGGAGTGGTACTGAGTGCCACTCACTCACCAGGAAGGAGCCAATTCAATCCAGACCTCCATTAATACCAGCTGGAGTGGTACTGAGCCCCACTCACTCACCAGGAAGGAGCCAATTCAATCCAGACCTCTATCAATACCAGCTGGAGTGGTACTGAGCCCCACTCACTCACCAGGAAAGCGCCAATTCAATCCAGACCTCTATGAATACAAGCTGGTGTGGTACTGAGTCCCAATCACACACCAGCTAAGAGGCAATTCAATCCAGGTCTCCATTAATACCAGCTGGAGTGGTACTGAGTCCCACTCAAACATCAGGAAAGAGCCAAATCAATCCAGACCTCTATCAATACCAGCTGGAGTGGTACTGAGTCCCAATCAAACACCAGGAAAGAGCCAAATCAATCCAGACATCAGGTAATACCAGCTGGAGTGGTACTGAGTCCCACTCACACACCAGGAAAGAGGCAATTCAATCAACACCTCTATAAATACCAGCTGCAGTGTTACCGAGTCCCACTCACACACCAAGAAAGAGGCAATTAAATCCAGGCCTCTATTAATACCAGCTGGAGTGGAACTGAGTCTCACTCACACACCAGGAAAGAGTCAATTCAATCCAGGCGTCTATTAATACCAGATGGAGTGGTACTGAGCCCCACTCACACACCAGGAAAGAGCCAAGTCAATCCAGGCCTCTAGTAATACCAGCTGGAGTGGTACTGAGCACAGGTCACGCACCAGGAAAGAGTCAATTCAATCCAGACCTCTATTAATACCTGTTGGAGTGGCACTGAGTCCCACTCACACACCAGGAAAGAGCCAATTCAATCCAGGCCTCTATTAATACTAGCTGGCGCGTACTGAGCCCCACTCACACACCAGGAAAGAGCCAATTCAATCGAGAACTCTTAATACCAGCTGGAGTGGGACTGAGCCCCACTCACTCACCAGGAAGGAGCCAATTCAATCCAGCCCTCAATTCATGCCAGCTGGAGTGGTACTGAATCCCACTCACAGACCAGGAAAGAGTCAATTCAATCCAGACCTCTATTAATACCAGCTGGATTGCACCAGAGTCCTACTCACACACCAGGAAAGAGTCAATTCAAACCAGGCCTCTATTAATACCAGCAGGAGTGGATCTGAGTCCCACACACACACCTGAAAAGAGTCAATTCAATCCAGAACTCTATTAGTACCAGCTGGAGTGGAACTGAGTCCCACACAGACACGAGGAAAGAGTCAATTCAATACAGACCTCTATTAATACCAGCTGGAGTGGAACTGAGTCCCACACACACACCAGGAATGAGCCAATTAAATTCAGACCTCTATTAATAACAGCTGGAGTGGTACCTAGTCCCACTCACACACCAGGAAAGAGTCAATTCAATCCAGGCCTCTATTAATACCAGCTGGCGCGGACTGAGCCCCACTCACACAGCAGGAAAGAGCCAATTCAATCCAGACCTCTTAATACCAGCTGGAGTGGTGCTGAGCCAGACTCACTCACCAGGAAGGAGCCAATTCAATCCAGACCTCTATTGACACCAGCTGGAGTGCTCACTCACCAGGAAGGAGCCAATTCAATCCAGACGTCTATTAACAACAGCTGGAGTGGTAATGAGTCCCACTCACTCACCAGGAAGGAGCCAATTCAATCCAGACCACTATTAATACCAGCTGGAGTGGTAATGAGCCCCACTCACTCACAAGGAAGGAGCCAATTCAATCCAGACCTCTATTAATACCAACTGGAGTGGTACTGAGTCCCACTCAAACACCAGGAAAGAGCCAAGTCAATCCAGACCTCTATTAATACCAGCTGGAGTGGTACTGAGTCCCAATCAAACACCAGGAAAGAGCCAAATCAATCCAGACCTCTATTAATACCAGCTGGAGTGGTACTGAGTCCCAATCAAACACCAGGAAAGAGCCATATCAATCCAGACCTCAATTAATACCAGCTGGAGTGGTACTGAGTCCCACTCACACACCAGGAAAGAGGCAATTCAATCCACACCTCTATAAATACCAGCTGCAGTGTTACCAAGTCCCACTCAAACACCAGGAAAGAGGCAATTAAATCCAGGCCTCTATTAATACCAGCTGGAGTGGAACTGAGTCTCACTCACAAACCAGGAAAGAGTCAATTCAATCCAGGCGTCTATTAATAACAGATGGAGTGGTACTGAGCCCCACTCACACATCAGGAAAGTGTCAATTCAATCCAGGCCTCTATTAATACCAGCTGGAGTGGTACTGAGCACCGGTCACGCACCAAGAAAGAGTCAATTCAATCCAGACCTCTATTAATAACAGTTGGAGTGGACCTGATTCCCACTCACACACCAGGAAAGAGTCAAATCAAACCAGGCCTCTATTAATACCAGCTGGAGTGGAAATGAGCCCCACTCACAAACCAGGGAACAGGCATTTCGATCCAGGCCTCTATCTATACAGACTGGAGTGGGACTGAGAGCCACTCACACAGCAGGAAAGAGTCAATTCAAACCAGGCCTCTATTAATACCAGCTGGAGTGGTACTGAGCCCCACTGACTCACCAGGAAGGAGCCAATTCAATCCAGACCTCTATTAACAGCAGCTGAAGTGGTACTGAGTCCCACTCACACACCAGGAAGGAGCCAATTCAATCCAGGCCTCTATTAATACCAGCTGGAGTGGTACTGATCCCCACTCAAACACCAGGAAAGAGCCAATTCAATCCAGATCTCTATTAATACCATCTGGAGTGGTACTGAACCCCACTCACAAACCAGGAAAGTGCCAATTGAAACCAAATTTCTATTATTACCAGCTGGAGTGGTACTGAGTCCCCCTCACACACCAGAAAGAGTCAATTTAAACCAGCCATCTATTAATACCAGCTGGAGTGGCACTGAGTCCCACTCACACACCAGAAAGTGTCAATTTAAACCAGGCCTCTATTAATACCAGCTGGAGTGGTACTGAGCCCCACTCACTCACCAGGAAGGAGCCAATCCAAACCAGATCTCTATTAATACCAGCTGGAGTTGTACTGAGCTCCACTCACTCACCAGGAAGGAGCCAATTCAATCCAGACCTCAATTAGTACCAGCTGGAGTGGTACTGAGCCCCACTCACTCACCAGGTAACAGCCAATTCAATCCAGACCTCTATGAATACAAGCTGGTGTGGTACTGAGTCCCAATCACACACCAGCTAAGAGGCAATTCAATCCAGGTCTCTATGAATACCAACTGGAGTGGTACTGAAGCCCACTCACACACCAGGAAAGAGCCAAATCAATCCAGACCTCTATAAATACCAGCTGGTGTGGTACTGAGTCCCACTCACACACCAGGAAAGAGGCAATTCAATCCACACCTCGATAAATACCAGCTGGAGTGGGACTGAGTCCCGCTCACACACCAGGAAAGAGCCAAATCAATCCAGACCTCTATTAATACCAGCTGGAGTGGTACTGAGTCCACCTCAAACACCAGGAAAGAGCCTATTCAATCCAGACCACTATTAATACCAGCTGGAGTGGTACTGAGCCCCACTCACTCACCAGGAAGGAGCCAATTCAATCCAGACCTCTATGAATACATGCTGGTGTGGTACTGAGTCCCAATCACACACCAGTAAAGAGCCAATTCAATCCAGGTCTCCATTAATACCAGCTGGAGTGGTACTGAGTCCCACTCAAACACCAGGAAAGAGCCAAATCTATCCAGACCTCTATAAATACCAGCTGCAGTGTTACCGAGTCCCACTCACACACCAGGAAAGAGGCAATTAAATCCAGGCCTCTATTAATACCAGCTGGAGTGGAATTGAGTCTCACTCACACACCAGGAAAGAGTCAATTCAATCCAGGCGTCTACTAATACCAGATGGAGTGGTACTGAGCCCCACTCACACACCAGGAAAGAGCCAAGTCAATCCAGGCCTCTATTAATACCAGCTGGAGTGGTACGGAGCAGCGGTCATGCACCAGGAAAGAGTCAATTCAATCCAGACCTCTATTAATACCAGTTGGAGTGTACCTGAGTCCCACTCACACACCAGGAAAGAGTCAATTCAAATCAGGCCTCTATTAATACCAGCTGGCGTGGAACAGAGCCCCACTCACAAACCAGGAAGAGGCATTTCGATCCAGGCCTCTATCTATAGATACTGGAGTGGGACTGAGAGCCACTCACGAACCAGGAAAGAGCCAATTAAATCCAGGCCTCCATTAATACCAGCTGGAGTGGTACTGAGCCCCACTCACACATCAGGAAAGAGCCAATTCAATCCAGACCTCTATTAATACCAGCTGGAGTGGTACTGATCCCCACTCACACACCAGGAAAGAGCCAATTCAATCCAGATCTCTATTAATACCAGCTGGAGTGGTACTGAGCCCCACTCACACAAGAGGAAAGTGCCAATTGAAACCAATTTTCTATTATTACCAGCTGGAGTGGTACTGAGTCCCCCTGACACACCAGAAAGGGTCAATTTAAACCAGGCCTCTATTAATACCAGCTGGAGTGGTACTGAGCCCCACTCACTCACCAGGATGGAGCCAATTCAATCCAGACCTCTATTAATACCAGCTGGAGTGGTACTGAGCCCCACTCACTCACCAGGTAACAGCCAATTCAATCCAGACCTCTATGAATACAAGCTGGTGTGGTACTGAGTCCCAATCACACACCAGCTAAGAGGCAATTCAATCCAGGTCTCTATGAATACCAACTGGAGTGGTACTGAAGCCCACTCACACACCAGGAAAGAGCCAAATCAATCCAGACCTCTATAAATACCAGCTGGTGTGGTACTGAGTCCCACTCACACACCAGGAAAGAGGCAATTCAATCCACACCTCGATAAATACCAGCTGGAGTGGGACTGAGTCCCGCCCACACACCAGGAAAGAGCCAAATCAATCCAGACCTCTATTAATACCAGCTGGAGTGGTACTGAGTCCACCTCGAACACCAGGAAAGAGCCTATTCAATCCAGACCACTATTAATACCAGCTGGAGTGGTACTGAGCCCCACTCAAGCACCAGGAAACAGCCAATTCAATCCAGACCTCTATGAATACAAGCTGGTGTGGTACTGAGCCCCACTCACACATGCGGAAAGAGTCAATTCAATCCAGACCTCTTAATACCAGCTGGAGTGGTACTGAGTGCCACTCACTCACCAGGAAGGAGCCAATTCAATCCAGACCTCCATTCATACCAGCTGGAGTGGTACTGAGCCCCACTCACTCACCAGGAAGGAGCCAATTCAATCCAGACCTCTATCAATACCAGCTGGAGTGGTACTGAGCCCCACTCACTCACCAGGAAAGCGCCAATTCAATCCAGACCTCTATGAATACAAGCTGGTGTGGTACTGAGTCCCAATCACACACCAGCTAAGAGGCAATTCAATCCAGGTCTCCATTAATACCAGCTGGAGTGGTACTGAGTCCCACTCAAACATCAGGAAAGAGCCAAATCAATCCAGACCTCTATCAATACCAGCTGGAGTGGTACTGAGTCCCAATCAAACACCAGGAAAGAGCCAAATCAATCCAGACATCAGGTAATACCAGCTGGAGTGGTACTGAGTCCCACTCACACACCAGGAAAGAGGCAATTCAATCAACACCTCTATAAATACCAGCTGCAGTGTTACCGAGTCCCACTCACACACCAAGAAAGAGGCAATTAAATCCAGGCCTCTATTAATACCAGCTGGAGTGGAACTGAGTCTCACTCACACACCAGGAAAGAGTCAATTCAATCCAGGCGTCTATTAATACCAGATGGAGTGGTACTGAGCCCCACTCACACACCAGGAAAGAGCCAAGTCAATCCAGGCCTCTAGTAATACCAGCTGGAGTGGTACTGAGCACAGGTCACGCACCAGGAAAGAGTCAATTCAATCCAGACCTCTATTAATACCTGTTGGAGTGGCACTGAGTCCCACTCACACACCAGGAAAGAGCCAATTCAATCCAGGCCTCTATTAATACTAGCTGGCGCGTACTGAGCCCCACTCACACACCAGGAAAGAGCCAATTCAATCGAGAACTCTTAATACCAGCTGGAGTGGGACTGAGCCCCACTCACTCACCAGGAAGGAGCCAATTCAATCCAGCCCTCAATTCATGCCAGCTGGAGTGGTACTGAATCCCACTCACAGACCAGGAAAGAGTCAATTCAATCCAGACCTCTATTAATACCAGCTGGATTGCACCAGAGTCCTACTCACACACCAGGAAAGAGTCAATTCAAACCAGGCCTCTATTAATACCAGCAGGAGTGGATCTGAGTCCCACACACACACCTGAAAAGAGTCAATTCAATCCAGAACTCTATTAGTACCAGCTGGAGTGGAACTGAGTCCCACACAGACACGAGGAAAGAGTCAATTCAATACAGACCTCTATTAATACCAGCTGGAGTGGAACTGAGTCCCACACACACACCAGGAATGAGCCAATTAAATTCAGACCTCTATTAATAACAGCTGGAGTGGTACCTAGTCCCACTCACACACCAGGAAAGAGTCAATTCAATCCAGGCCTCTATTAATACCAGCTGGCGCGGACTGAGCCCCACTCACACAGCAGGAAAGAGCCAATTCAATCCAGACCTCTTAATACCAGCTGGAGTGGTGCTGAGCCAGACTCACTCACCAGGAAGGAGCCAATTCAATCCAGACCTCTATTGACACCAGCTGGAGTGCTCACTCACCAGGAAGGAGCCAATTCAATCCAGACGTCTATTAACAACAGCTGGAGTGGTAATGAGTCCCACTCACTCACCAGGAAGGAGCCAATTCAATCCAGACCACTATTAATACCAGCTGGAGTGGTAATGAGCCCCACTCACTCACAAGGAAGGAGCCAATTCAATCCAGACCTCTATTAATACTAACTGGAGTGGTACTGAGTCCCACTCAAACACCAGGAAAGAGCCAAGTCAATCCAGACCTCTATTAATACCAGCTGGAGTGGTACTGAGTCCCAATCAAACACCAGGAAAGAGCCAAATCAATCCAGACCTCTATTAATACCAGCTGGAGTGGTACTGAGTCCCAATCAAACACCAGGAAAGAGCCATATCAATCCAGACCTCAATTAATACCAGCTGGAGTGGTACTGAGTCCCACTCACACACCAGGAAAGAGGCAATTCAATCCACACCTCTATAAATACCAGCTGCAGTGTTACCAAGTCCCACTCAAACACCAGGAAAGAGGCAATTAAATCCAGGCCTCTATTAATACCAGCTGGAGTGGAACTGAGTCTCACTCACAAACCAGGAAAGAGTCAATTCAATCCAGGCGTCTATTAATAACAGATGGAGTGGTACTGAGCCCCACTCACACATCAGGAAAGTGTCAATTCAATCCAGGCCTCTATTAATACCAGCTGGAGTGGTACTGAGCACCGGTCACGCACCAAGAAAGAGTCAATTCAATCCAGACCTCTATTAATAACAGTTGGAGTGGACCTGATTCCCACTCACACACCAGGAAAGAGTCAAATCAAACCAGGCCTCTATTAATACCAGCTGGAGTGGAAATGAGCCCCACTCACAAACCAGGGAACAGGCATTTCGATCCAGGCCTCTATCTATACAGACTGGAGTGGGACTGAGAGCCACTCACACAGCAGGAAAGAGTCAATTCAAACCAGGCCTCTATTAATACCAGCTGGAGTGGTACTGAGCCCGACTGACTCACCAGGAAGGAGCCAATTCAATCCAGACCTCTATTAACAGCAGCTGAAGTGGTACTGAGTCCCACTCACACACCAGGAAGGAGCCAATTCAATCCAGGCCTCTATTAATACCAGCTGGAGTGGTACTGATCCCCACTCAAACACCAGGAAAGAGCCAATTCAATCCAGATCTCTATTAATACCATCTGGAGTGGTACTGAACCCCACTCACAAACCAGGAAAGTGCCAATTGAAACCAAATTTCTATTATTACCAGCTGGAGTGGTACTGAGTCCCCCTCACACACCAGAAAGAGTCAATTTAAACCAGCCATCTATTAATACCAGCTGGAGTGGCACTGAGTCCCACTCACACACCAGGAAAGAGTCAATTCAATCCAGGCGTCTATTAATACCAGATGGAGTGGTACTGAGCCCCACTCACACACCAGGAAAGAGCCAAGTCAATCCAGGCCTCTAGTAATACCAGCTGGAGTGGTACTGAGCACAGGTCACGCACCAGGAAAGAGTCAATTCAACCCAGACCTCTATTAATACCAGTTGGAGTGGCACTGAGCCCCACTCACTCACCAGGAAAGAGCCAATTCAATCCAGACCTCTATGAATACAAGCTGGTGTGGTACTGAGTCCCAATCACACACCAGCTAAGAGGCAATTCAATCCAGGTCTCTATTAATACCAGCTGGAGTGGTGCTGAGTCCCACTCAAACACCAGGAAAGAGCCAAGTCAATCCAGACCTCTATTAATACCAGCTGGAGTGGTACTGAGTCCCAATCAAACACCAGGCAAGAGCCAAATCAATCCAGACCTCTATTAATACCAGCTGGAGTGGTACTGAGTCCCAATCAAACACCAGGAAAGAGCCATATCAATCCAGACCTCAATTAATACCAGCTGGAGTGGTACTGAGTCCCACTCACACACCAGGAAAGAGGCAATTCAATCCACACCTCTATAAATACCAGCTGCAGTGTTACCAAGTCCCACTCAAACACCAGGAAAGAGGCAATTAAATCCAGGCCTCTATTAATACCAGCTGGAGTGGAACTGAGTCTCACTCACACACCAGGAAAGAGTCAATTCAATCCAGGCGTCTATTAATAACAGATGGAGTGGTACTGAGCCCCACTCACACATCAGGAAAGTGTCAATTCAATCCAGGCCTCTATTAATACCAGCTGGAGTGGTACTGAGCACCGGTCACGCACCAAGAAAGAGTCAATTCAATCCAGACCTCTATTAATAACAGTTGGAGTGGACCTGATTCCCACTCACACACCAGGAAAGAGTCAAATCAAACCAGGCCTCTATTAATACCAGCTGGAGTGGAACTGAGCCCCACTCACAAACCAGGGAACAGGCATTTCGATCCAGGCCTCTATCTATACAGACTGGAGTGGGACTGAGAGCCACTCACACAGCAGGAAAGAGTCAATTCAAACCAGGCCTCTATTAATACCAGCTGGAGTGGTACTGAGCCCCACTGACTCACCAGGAAGGAGCCAATTCAATCCAGGCCTCTATTAATACCAGCTGGAGTGGTACTGATCCCCACTCAAACACCAGGAAAGAGCCAATTCAATCCAGATCTCTATTAATACCATCTGGAGTGGTACTGAGCCCCACTCACACACCAGGAAAGTGCCAATTGAAACCAAATTTCTATTATTACCAGCTGGAATGGTACTGAGTCCCCCTCACACACCAGAAAGAGTCAATTTAAACCAGCCATCTATTAATACCAGCTGGAGTGGCACTGAGTCCCACTCACACACCAGAAAGTGTCAATTTAAACCAGGCCTCTATTAATACCAGCTGGAGTGTTACTGAGCCCCACTCACTCACCAGGAAGGAGCCAATCCAACCCAGATCTCTATTAATACCAGCTGGAGTTGTACTGAGCTCCACTCACTCACCAGGAAGGAGCCAATTCAATCCAGACCTCAATTAATACCAGCTGGAGTGGTACTGAGCCCCACTCACTCACCAGGTAACAGCCAATTCAATCCAGACCTCTATGAATACAAGCTGGTGTGGTACTGAGTCCCAATCACACACCAGCTAAGAGGCAATTCAATCCAGGTCTCTATGAATACCAACTGGAGTGGTACTGAAGCCCACTCACACACCAGGAAAGAGCCAAATCAATCCAGACCTCTATAAATACCAGCTGGTGTGGTACTGAGTCCCACTCACACACCAGGAAAGAGGCAATTCAATCCACACCTCGATAAATACCAGCTGGAGTGGGACTGAGTCCCGCCCACACACCAGGAAAGAGCCAAATCAATCCAGACCTCTATTAATACCAGCTGGAGTGGTACTGAGTCCACCTCGAACACCAGGAAAGAGCCTATTCAATCCAGACCACTATTAATACCAGCTGGAGTGGTACTGAGCCCCACTCAAGCACCAGGAAACAGCCAATTCAATCCAGACCTCTATGAATACAAGCTGGTGTGGTACTGAGCCCCACTCACACATGCGGAAAGAGTCAATTCAATCCAGACCTCTTAATACCAGCTGGAGTGGTACTGAGTGCCACTCACTCACCAGGAAGGAGCCAATTCAATCCAGACCTCCATTAATACCAGCTGGAGTGGTACTGAGCCCCACTCACTCACCAGGAAGGAGCCAATTCAATCCAGACCACTATTAATACCAGCTGGAGTGGTAATGAGCCCCACTCACTCACAAGGAAGGAGCCAATTCAATCCAGACCTCTATTAATACTAACTGGAGTGGTACTGAGTCCCACTCAAACACCAGGAAAGAGCCAAGTCAATCCAGACCTCTATTAATACCAGCTGGAGTGGTACTGAGTCCCAATCAAACACCAGGAAAGAGCCAAATCAATCCAGACCTCTATTAATACCAGCTGGAGTGGTACTGAGTCCCAATCAAACACCAGGAAAGAGCCATATCAATCCAGACCTCAATTAATACCAGCTGGAGTGGTACTGAGTCCCACTCACACACCAGGAAAGAGGCAATTCAATCCACACCTCTATAAATACCAGCTGCAGTGTTACCAAGTCCCACTCAAACACCAGGAAAGAGGCAATTAAATCCAGGCCTCTATTAATACCAGCTGGAGTGGAACTGAGTCTCACTCACAAACCAGGAAAGAGTCAATTCAATCCAGGCGTCTATTAATAACAGATGGAGTGGTACTGAGCCCCACTCACACATCAGGAAAGTGTCAATTCAATCCAGGCCTCTATTAATACCAGCTGGAGTGGTACTGAGCACCGGTCACGCACCAAGAAAGAGTCAATTCAATCCAGACCTCTATTAATAACAGTTGGAGTGGACCTGATTCCCACTCACACACCAGGAAAGAGTCAAATCAAACCAGGCCTCTATTAATACCAGCTGGAGTGGAAATGAGCCCCACTCACAAACCAGGGAACAGGCATTTCGATCCAGGCCTCTATCTATACAGACTGGAGTGGGACTGAGAGCCACTCACACAGCAGGAAAGAGTCAATTCAAACCAGGCCTCTATTAATACCAGCTGGAGTGGTACTGAGCCCGACTGACTCACCAGGAAGGAGCCAATTCAATCCAGACCTCTATTAACAGCAGCTGAAGTGGTACTGAGTCCCACTCACACACCAGGAAGGAGCCAATTCAATCCAGGCCTCTATTAATACCAGCTGGAGTGGTACTGATCCCCACTCAAACACCAGGAAAGAGCCAATTCAATCCAGATCTCTATTAATACCATCTGGAGTGGTACTGAACCCCACTCACAAACCAGGAAAGTGCCAATTGAAACCAAATTTCTATTATTACCAGCTGGAGTGGTACTGAGTCCCCCTCACACACCAGAAAGAGTCAATTTAAACCAGCCATCTATTAATACCAGCTGGAGTGGCACTGAGTCCCACTCACACACCAGGAAAGAGTCAATTCAATCCAGGCGTCTATTAATACCAGATGGAGTGGTACTGAGCCCCACTCACACACCAGGAAAGAGCCAAGTCAATCCAGGCCTCTAGTAATACCAGCTGGAGTGGTACTGAGCACAGGTCACGCACCAGGAAAGAGTCAATTCAACCCAGACCTCTATTAATACCAGTTGGAGTGGCACTGAGCCCCACTCACTCACCAGGAAAGTGCCAATTCAATCCAGACCTCTATGAATACAAGCTGGTGTGGTACTGAGTCCCAATCACACACCAGCTAAGAGGCAATTCAATCCAGGTCTCTATTAATACCAGCTGGAGTGGTGCTGAGTCCCACTCAAACACCAGGAAAGAGCCAAGTCAATCCAGACCTCTATTAATACCAGCTGGAGTGGTACTGAGTCCCAATCAAACACCAGGCAAGAGCCAAATCAATCCAGACCTCTATTAATACCAGCTGGAGTGGTACTGAGTCCCAATCAAACACCAGGAAAGAGCCATATCAATCCAGACCTCAATTAATACCAGCTGGAGTGGTACTGAGTCCCACTCACACACCAGGAAAGAGGCAATTCAATCCACACCTCTATAAATACCAGCTGCAGTGTTACCAAGTCCCACTCAAACACCAGGAAAGAGGCAATTAAATCCAGGCCTCTATTAATACCAGCTGGAGTGGAACTGAGTCTCACTCACACACCAGGAAAGAGTCAATTCAATCCAGGCGTCTATTAATAACAGATGGAGTGGTACTGAGCCCACTCACACATCAGGAAAGTGTCAATTCAATCCAGGCCTCTATTAATACCAGCTGGAGTGGTACTGAGCACCGGTCACGCACCAAGAAAGAGTCAATTCAATCCAGACCTCTATTAATAACAGTTGGAGTGGACCTGATTCCCACTCACACACCAGGAAAGAGTCAAATCAAACCAGGCCTCTATTAATACCAGCTGGAGTGGAACTGAGCCCCACTCACAAACCAGGGAACAGGCATTTCGATCCAGGCCTCTATCTATACAGACTGGAGTGGGACTGAGAGCCACTTACACAGCAGGAAAGAGTCAATTCAAACCAGGCCTCTATTAATACCAGCTGGAGTGGTACTGAGCCCCACTGACTCACCAGGAAGGAGCCAATTCAATCCAGGCCTCTATTAATACCAGCTGGAGTGGTACTGATCCCCACTCAAACACCAGGAAAGAGCCAATTCAATCCAGATCTCTATTAATACCATCTGGAGTGGTACTGAGCCCCACTCACACACCAGGAAAGTGCCAATTGAAACCAAATTTCTATTATTACCAGCTGGAATGGTACTGAGTCCCCCTCACACACCAGAAAGAGTCAATTTAAACCAGCCATCTATTAATACCAGCTGGAGTGGCACTGAGTCCCACTCACACACCAGAAAGTGTCAATTTAAACCAGGCCTCTATTAATACCAGCTGGAGTGTTACTGAGCCCCACTCACTCACCAGGAAGGAGCCAATCCAACCCAGATCTCTATTAATACCAGCTGGAGTTGTACTGAGCTCCACTCACTCACCAGGAAGGAGCCAATTCAATCCAGACCTCAATTAATACCAGCTGGAGTGGTACTGAGCCCCACTCACTCACCAGGTAACAGCCAATTCAATCCAGACCTCTATGAATACAAGCTGGTGTGGTACTGAGTCCCAATCACACACCAGCTAAGAGGCAATTCAATCCAGGTCTCTATGAATACCAACTGGAGTGGTACTGAAGCCCACTCACACACCAGGAAAGAGCCAAATCAATCCAGACCTCTATAAATACCAGCTGGTGTGGTACTGAGTCCCACTCACACACCAGGAAAGAGGCAATTCAATCCACACCTCGATAAATACCAGCTGGAGTGGGACTGAGTCCCGCCCACACACCAGGAAAGAGCCAAATCAATCCAGACCTCTATTAATACCAGCTGGAGTGGTACTGAGTCCACCTCGAACACCAGGAAAGAGCCTATTCAATCCAGACCACTATTAATACCAGCTGGAGTGGTACTGAGCCCCACTCAAGCACCAGGAAACAGCCAATTCAATCCAGACCTCTATGAATACAAGCTGGTGTGGTACTGAGCCCCACTCACACATGCGGAAAGAGTCAATTCAATCCAGACCTCTTAATACCAGCTGGAGTGGTACTGAGTGCCACTCACTCACCAGGAAGGAGCCAATTCAATCCAGACCTCCATTCATACCAGCTGGAGTGGTACTGAGCCCCACTCACTCACCAGGAAGGAGCCAATTCAATCCAGACCTCTATCAATACCAGCTGGAGTGGTACTGAGCCCCACTCACTCACCAGGAAAGCGCCAATTCAATCCAGACCTCTATGAATACAAGCTGGTGTGGTACTGAGTCCCAATCACACACCAGCTAAGAGGCAATTCAATCCAGGTCTCCATTAATACCAGCTGGAGTGGTACTGAGTCCCACTCAAACATCAGGAAAGAGCCAAATCAATCCAGACCTCTATCAATACCAGCTGGAGTGGTACTGAGTCCCAATCAAACACCAGGAAAGAGCCAAATCAATCCAGACATCAGGTAATACCAGCTGGAGTGGTACTGAGTCCCACTCACACACCAGGAACGAGGCAATTCAATCAACACCTCTATAAATACCAGCTGCAGTGTTACCGAGTCCCACACACACACCAAGAAAGAGGCAATTAAATCCAGGCCTCTATTAATACCAGCTGGAGTGGAACTGAGTCTCACTCACACACCAGGAAAGAGTCAATTCAATCCAGGCGTCTATTAATACCAGATGGAGTGGTACTGAGCCCCACTCACACACCAGGAAAGAGCCAAGTCAATCCAGGCCTCTAGTAATACCAGCTGGAGTGGTACTGAGCACAGGTCACGCACCAGGAAAGAGTCAATTCAATCCAGACCTCTATTAATACCTGTTGGAGTGGCACTGAGTCCCACTCACACACCAGGAAAGAGCCAATTCAATCCAGGCCTCTATTAATACTAGCTGGCGCGTACTGAGCCCCACTCACACACCAGGAAAGAGCCAATTCAATCGAGAACTCTTAATACCAGCTGGAGTGGGACTGAGCCCCACTCACTCACCAGGAAGGAGCCAATTCAATCCAGCCCTCAATTCATGCCAGCTGGAGTGGTACTGAATCCCACTCACAGACCAGGAAAGAGTCAATTCAATCCAGACCTCTATTAATACCAGCTGGATTGCACCAGAGTCCTACTCACACACCAGGAAAGAGTCAATTCAAACCAGGCCTCTATTAATACCAGCAGGAGTGGATCTGAGTCCCACACACACACCTGAAAAGAGTCAATTCAATCCAGAACTCTATGAGTACCAGCTGGAGTGGAACTGAGTCCCACACAGACACGAGGAAAGAGTCAATTCAATACAGACCTCTATTAATACCAGCTGGAGTGGAACTGAGTCCCACACACACACCAGGAATGAGCCAATTAAATTCAGACCTCTATTAATAACAGCTGGAGTGGTACCTAGTCCCACTCACACACCAGGAAAGAGTCAATTCAATCCAGGCCTCTATTAATACCAGCTGGCGCGGACTGAGCCCCACTCACACAGCAGGAAAGAGCCAATTCAATCCAGACCTCTTAATACCAGCTGGAGTGGTGCTGAGCCAGACTCACTCACCAGGAAGGAGCCAATTCAATCCAGACCTCTATTGACACCAGCTGGAGTGCTCACTCACCAGGAAGGAGCCAATTCAATCCAGACGTCTATTAACAACAGCTGGAGTGGTAATGAGTCCCACTCACTCACCAGGAAGGAGCCAATTCAATCCAGACCACTATTAATACCAGCTGGAGTGGTAATGAGCCCCACTCACTCACAAGGAAGGAGCCAATTCAATCCAGACCTCTATTAATACCAACTGGAGTGGTACTGAGTCCCACTCAAACACCAGGAAAGAGCCAAGTCAATCCAGACCTCTATTAATACCAGCTGGAGTGGTACTGAGTCCCAATCAAACACCAGGAAAGAGCCAAATCAATCCAGACCTCTATTAATACCAGCTGGAGTGGTACTGAGTCCCAATCAAACACCAGGAAAGAGCCATATCAATCCAGACCTCAATTAATACCAGCTGGAGTGGTACTGAGTCCCACTCACACACCAGGAAAGAGGCAATTCAATCCACACCTCTATAAATACCAGCTGCAGTGTTACCAAGTCCCACTCAAACACCAGGAAAGAGGCAATTAAATCCAGGCCTCTATTAATACCAGCTGGAGTGGAACTGAGTCTCACTCACAAACCAGGAAAGAGTCAATTCAATCCAGGCGTCTATTAATAACAGATGGAGTGGTACTGAGCCCCACTCACACATCAGGAAAGTGTCAATTCAATCCAGGCCTCTATTAATACCAGCTGGAGTGGTACTGAGCACCGGTCACGCACCAAGAAAGAGTCAATTCAATCCAGACCTCTATTAATAACAGTTGGAGTGGACCTGATTCCCACTCACACACCAGGAAAGAGTCAAATCAAACCAGGCCTCTATTAATACCAGCTGGAGTGGAAATGAGCCCCACTCACAAACCAGGGAACAGGCATTTCGATCCAGGCCTCTATCTATACAGACTGGAGTGGGACTGAGAGCCACTCACACAGCAGGAAAGAGTCAATTCAAACCAGGCCTCTATTAATACCAGCTGGAGTGGTACTGAGCCCCACTGACTCACCAGGAAGGAGCCAATTCAATCCAGACCTCTATTAACAGCAGCTGAAGTGGTACTGAGTCCCACTCACACACCAGGAAGGAGCCAATTCAATCCAGGCCTCTATTAATACCAGCTGGAGTGGTACTGATCCCCACTCAAACACCAGGAAAGAGCCAATTCAATCCAGATCTCTATTAATACCATCTGGAGTGGTACTGAACCCCACTCACAAACCAGGAAAGTGCCAATTGAAACCAAATTTCTATTATTACCAGCTGGAGTGGTACTGAGTCCCCCTCACACACCAGAAAGAGTCAATTTAAACCAGCCATCTATTAATACCAGCTGGAGTGGCACTGAGTCCCACTCACACACCAGAAAGTGTCAATTTAAACCAGGCCTCTATTAATACCAGCTGGAGTGGTACTGAGCCCCACTCACTCACCAGGAAGGAGCCAATCCAAACCAGATCTCTATTAATACCAGCTGGAGTTGTACTGAGCTCCACTCACTCACCAGGAAGGAGCCAATTCAATCCAGACCTCAATTAGTACCAGCTGGAGTGGTACTGAGCCCCACTCACTCACCAGGTAACAGCCAATTCAATCCAGACCTCTATGAATACAAGCTGGTGTGGTACTGAGTCCCAATCACACACCAGCTAAGAGGCAATTCAATCCAGGTCTCTATGAATACCAACTGGAGTGGTACTGAAGCCCACTCACACACCAGGAAAGAGCCAAATCAATCCAGACCTCTATAAATACCAGCTGGTGTGGTACTGAGTCCCACTCACACACCAGGAAAGAGGCAATTCAATCCACACCTCGATAAATACCAGCTGGAGTGGGACTGAGTCCCGCTCACACACCAGGAAAGAGCCAAATCAATCCAGACCTCTATTAATACCAGCTGGAGTGGTACTGAGTCCACCTCAAACACCAGGAAAGAGCCTATTCAATCCAGACCACTATTAATACCAGCTGGAGTGGTACTGAGCCCCACTCACTCACCAGGAAGGAGCCAATTCAATCCAGACCTCTATGAATACATGCTGGTGTGGTACTGAGTCCCAATCACACACCAGTAAAGAGCCAATTCAATCCAGGTCTCCATTAATACCAGCTGGAGTGGTACTGAGTCCCACTCAAACACCAGGAAAGAGCCAAATCTATCCAGACCTCTATAAATACCAGCTGCAGTGTTACCGAGTCCCACTCACACACCAGGAAAGAGGCAATTAAATCCAGGCCTCTATTAATACCAGCTGGAGTGGAATTGAGTCTCACTCACACACCAGGAAAGAGTCAATTCAATCCAGGCGTCTACTAATACCAGATGGAGTGGTACTGAGCCCCACTCACACACCAGGAAAGAGCCAAGTCAATCCAGGCCTCTATTAATACCAGCTGGAGTGGTACGGAGCAGCGGTCATGCACCAGGAAAGAGTCAATTCAATCCAGACCTCTATTAATACCAGTTGGAGTGTACCTGAGTCCCACTCACACACCAGGAAAGAGTCAATTCAAATCAGGCCTCTATTAATACCAGCTGGCGTGGAACAGAGCCCCACTCACAAACCAGGAAGAGGCATTTCGATCCAGGCCTCTATCTATAGATACTGGAGTGGGACTGAGAGCCACTCACGAACCAGGAAAGAGCCAATTAAATCCAGGCCTCCATTAATACCAGCTGGAGTGGTACTGAGCCCCACTCACACATCAGGAAAGAGCCAATTCAATCCAGACCTCTATTAATACCAGCTGGAGTGGTACTGATCCCCACTCACACACCAGGAAAGAGCCAATTCAATCCAGATCTCTATTAATACCAGCTGGAGTGGTACTGAGCCCCACTCACACAAGAGGAAAGTGCCAATTGAAACCAATTTTCTATTATTACCAGCTGGAGTGGTACTGAGTCCCCCTGACACACCAGAAAGGGTCAATTTAAACCAGGCCTCTATTAATACCAGCTGGAGTGGTACTGAGCCCCACTCACTCACCAGGATGGAGCCAATTCAATCCAGACCTCTATTAATACCAGCTGGAGTGGTACTGAGCCCCACTCACTCACCAGGAAGCTGCCAATTCAATCCAGACCTCAATTAATACCAGCTGTAGTGGTACTGAGCCCCACTCACTCACCAGGTAACAGCCAATTCAATCCAGAACTCTATGAATACAAGCTGGTGTGGTGCTGAGTCCCAATCACACACCAGCTAAGAGGCAATTCAATCCAGTTCTCTATGAATGCCAGCAGGAGTGGCACTGAGCCCCACTCACTTTCCAGGAAGGAGGCAAATCAATCCAGACCTCTATTAATACCAGCTGGAGTGGTACTGAGTCCACCTCAAACACCAGGAAAGAGCCAATTCAATCCAGACAGCTATTAATACCAGCTGGAGTGGTACTGAGCCCCACTCACTCACCAGGAAACAGCCAATTCAATCCAGACCTCTATCAATACAAGCTGGTGTGGTACTCAGTCCCACTCACACAGCAGGAAAGAGGCAATTCAATCCACACCTCGATAAATTCCAGCTGGAGTGGGACTGAGTCCCACTCACACACCAGGAAAGAGCCAAATCAATCCAGACCTCTATTGATACCAGCAGGAGTGGTACTGAGTCCACCTCAAACACCAGGAAAGAGCCAAATCAATCCAGACCTCTATTAATACCAGCTGGAGTGGTACTGAGACCCACTCAAACACCAGGAAAGAGCCAAACCAAGCCAGACCTCTATTAATACCAGCTGGAGTGGTACTGAGTCCCACTCACACACCAGGAAAGGGGCAATTCAATCCACACCTCTATAAATACCAGCTGCAGTGTTACCGAGTCCCACTCACACACCAGGAAAGAGGCAATTAAATCCAGGCGCTATTAATACCAGCTGGAGTGGGACTGAGACCCACTCAAACACCAGGAAAGAGCCAATTCAATCCAGCCTTCTATTAATAACAGCGAGAGTGGTACTGAGCCCCTCTCACGAACCAGGAAAGAGCCAATTAAATCCAGGCCTCCATTAATACCAGCTGGAGTGGTACTGAGCCCCACTCACACACCAGGAAAGAGCCAATTCAATCCAGACCTCTATTAATATCAGCTAGAGTGATACTGAGTCCTACTCACACACCAGGAAGGAGCCAATTCAATCCAGACCTCTATTAATACCAGCTGGAGTGGTACTGAGCCCCACTGACTCACCAGGAAGGAGCCAATTCATTTCCAGACCTCTATTAATACCAGCTGGAGTGGTACTGAGCCGCATTCACACACCAGGAAAGAGCCAATTCATTCCAGACCTCTATGAATACAAGCTGGATTGGTACTGAGTCCCACTCACACACCAGGAAAGAGGCAATTCAATCCAAACCTCTTAATACCAGCTGGAGTGGGACTGAGTCCCACTCACACACCAGGAAAGAGCCAATTCAATCCAGACCTCTATGAATACCAGCTGGAGTGGTACTGAGTCCCCCTCACACTACAGGAAAGAGGCATTTTAATCCAGATCTCTATTCATACCAGCTGGAGTGGTACTGAGTCCCACTCACACACCAGGACAGAGCCAAGTCAATCCAGACCTCTTAATACCAGCTGGAGTGGGACTGAGTCCCACTCACACACCAGGAAAGAGCCAATTCAATCCAGACCTCTATTAATACCAGCTGGAGTGGTACTGAGTCCCACTCTCACACCAGGACACAGCCAATTCAAACCAGGTTTCCATTAATACCAGCTGGAGTGATACTGAGTCCCACTCTCACACCAGGAAAGAGTCAATTCAATCCAGGTCTGTATTAATACAAGCTGAAGTGTTACTGAGCCCCACTCACACACCAGGAATTAGGCAATTAAATCCAGGTCTCTATTAATACCAGCTGGAGAGGTATGGAGCCCCACTCACACACCAGGAAAGAGCCAATTCAATACATGCCTCGATTAATACCAGCTGGAATGCGACTGAGCCCCGCTCACACAACAGTTAAGAGCCAATTCAATATAGGCCTCTATTAATACAAGCTGGAGTGGTACTGAGTCCCACTCACACACAAGGAGAGAGCCAATTCAATCCAGGCTTCTGTCAATACCAGCTGGAGTGGCACTGAGACCCAATCACACACAAGGAGAGAGCCAATTCAATCCAGGCTTCTATCATTACCAGCAGGAGTGGTATTGAGTGCCACTCACACACCAGTAAAGAGCCAATTCAATCAAGACCTCTGTTAATAACAGCTGGAGTAGTACGGAGCCACACTCACACACCATAAAGAGCCAATTAAATCCGGACCTCAATTAATATCAACTGGAGTGGTACTGAGTCCCACTCATACACCAGGAAAGAGCCAATTAAATCCAGACCCCAATTAATACCAGCTGGAGTGGCACTGAGTCCCACTCACACACCAGGAAAGAGCCAATTAAAACCAGACCACTATTAATACCAGCTGGAGTGGCACTGAGTCCACCTCAAACACCAGGAAAGAGCCAATTCAATCCAGACCACTATTAATACCAGCTGGAGTGGTACAGAGCCCCACTCACTCACCAGGAAACAGCCAATTAAATCCAGACCTCTATCAATACAAGCTGGTGTGGTACTCAGTCCCACTCACACACCAGGAAAGAGGCAATTCAATCCACAACTCGATAAATACCAGCTGGAGTGGGACTGAGTCCCACTCACACACCAGGAAAGAGCCAAATCAATCCAGACCTCTTTTAATAACAGCTGGAGTGGTACTGAGTCCACCTCAAACACCAGGAAAGAGCCAAATCAATCCAGACCTCTATTAATACCAGCTGGAGTGGTACTGAGACCCACTCAAACACCAGGAAAGAGCCAAACCAAGCCAGACCTCTATTAATACCAGCTGGAGTGGGACAGAGTCCCACTCACACACCAGGAAAGAGGCAATTCAATCCACACCTCTATAAATACCAGCTGCAGCGTTACCGAGTCCCACTCACACACCAGGAAAGAGGCAATTAAATCCAGGCGCTATTAATACCAGCTGGAGTGGTACTGAGACCCACTCAAACACCAGGAAAGAGCCAAAGCAATCCAGACCTCTATTAATACCAGCTGGAGTGGTACTGAGTCTCACTCAAACACCAGGAAAGAGCCAATTCAATTCGGCCTTCTATTAATAAAAGCGAGAGTGGTACTGAGCCCCTCTCACGAACCAGGAAAGAGCCAATTAAATCCAGGCCTCCATTAATACCAGCTGGAGTGGTACTGAGTCCCACTCACACACCAGGAAAGAGGCAAGCCAACCCACACCTCGATAAATACCAGCTGCAGTGGGACTGAGTCCCACTCACACACCAGGAAAGAGGCAATTCAATCCACACCTCTATAAATACCAGCTGCGGTGTTACCGAGTCCCACTCACACACCAGGAAAGAGGCAATTAAATCCAGGCGCTATTAATACCAGCTGGAGTGGCACTGAGACCCACTCAAACACCAGGAAAGAGCCAAACCAATCCAGACCTCTATGAATACCAGCTGGAGTGGCACTGAGTCCCACTCACACTACAGGAAAGAGGCATTTTAATCCAGATCTCTATTCATACCAGCTGGAGTGGTACTGAGTCCCACTCACACACCAGGACAGAGCCAAGTCAATCCAGACCTCTTAATACCAGCTGGAGTGGGACTGAGTCCCACTCACACACCAGGAAAGAGCCAATTCAATCCGGACCTCTATTAATAACAGCTGGAGTGGTGCTGAGTCCCACTCACACACAAGGAGAGAGCCAATTCAATCCAGGCTTCTGTCAATACCAGCTGGAGTGGCACTGAGTCCCAATCACACACAAGGAGTGAGCCAATTCAATCCAGGCTTCTATCATTGCCAGCAGGAGTGGTATTGAGTGCCACTCACACACCAGTAAAGAGCCAATTCAATCCAGACCTCTGTTAATAACAGCTGGAGTAGTACGGAGCCACACTCACACACCATAAAGAGACAATTAAATGCGGACCTCAATTAATATCAACTGGAGTGGTACTGAGTCCCACTCACACACCAGGAAAGAGCCAATTAAAACCAGACCCCAATTAATACCAGCTGGAGTGGTACTGAGTCCCACTCACACACCAGGAAAGAGCCAATTAAAACCAGACCACTATTAATAACAGCTGGAGTGGCACTGAGTCCCACTCACACACCAGGAAAGAGCCAATTCAATACAGACCTCTATTAATACCAGCTGGAGTGGAACTGAGTCCACCTCAAACACCAGGAAAGAGCCAATTCAATCCAGACCACTATTAATACCAGCTGGAGTGGTACTGAGCCCCACTCACTCACCAGGAAACAGCCAATTCAATCCACACCTCTATGAATACAAGCTGGCGTGGTATTCAGTCCCACTCACACACCAGGAAAGAGGCAATTCAATCCACACATCGATAAATACCAGCTGGAGTGGGACTGAGTCCCACTCACACACCAGGAAAGAGGCAATTCAATCCACACCTCTATAAATACCAGCTGGAGTGGTACTGAGTCCAACTCACACACCAGGAAAGTGGCAATTCAATCCACACCTCGATAAATACCAGCTGGAGTGGGACTGAGTCCCACTCACACACCAGGAAAGAGGCAATTCAATCCATACCTCTATAAATACCAGCTGCGGTGTTACCGAGTCCCACTCACACACCAGGAAAGAGGCAATTAAATCCAGGCGCTATTAATACCAGCTGGAGTGGTACGGAGCCACACTCACACACCATAAAGAGCCAATTAAATGCGGACCTCAATTAATATCAACTGGAGTGGCACTGAGTCCCACTCACACACCAGGAAAGAGCTAATTCAATACAGACCTCTATTAATACCAGCTGGAGTGGAACTGAGTTCACCTCAAACACCAGGAAAGAGCCAATTCAATCCAGACCACTATTAATACCAGCTGGAGTGGCACTGAGTCCCACTCACACACCAGGAAAGAGCCAAATCAATCCAGACCTCTATTAATAACAGCTGGAGTGGTACTGAGTCCACCTCAAACACCAGGAAAGAGCCAATTCAATCAAGATCTCTATTAATACCAGCTGGAGTGGTACTGAGACCCACTCAAACACCAGGAAAGAGCCAAACCAAGCCAGACCTCTATTAATACCAGCTGGATTGGTACTGAGTCCCACTCACACACCAGGAAAGAGGCAATTCAATCCACACCTCTTAATACCAGCTGGAGTGGGACTGAGTCCCACTCACACACCAGGAAAGAGCCAATTCAATCCAGACCTCTATGAATACCAGCTGGAGTGGTACTGAGTCCCACTCACACTACAGGAAAGAGGCATTTCAATCCACGTCTCTATTAATACCAGCTGGAGTGGTACTGAGTCCCACTCACACACCAGGACAGAGCTAATTCAATCCAGACCTCTTAATACCAGCTGCAGTGGGACTGAGTCCCACTCACACACCAGGAAAGAGCCAATTCAATCCAGACCTCTATTAATACCAGCTGGAGTGGCACTGAGTCCCACTCACACACCAGGAAAGAGCCAAATCAATCCAGACCTCTATTAATAACAGCTGGAGTGGTACTGAGTCCACCTCAAACACCAGGAAAGAGCCAATTCAATCAAGATCTCTATTAATACCAGCTGGAGTGGTACTGAGACCCACTCAAACACCAGGAAAGAGCCAAACCAAGCCAGACCTCTATTAATACCAGCTGGATTGGTACTGAGTCCCACTCACACACCAGGAAAGAGGCAATTCAATCCACACCTCGATAAATACCAGCTGGAGTGGGACTGAGTCCCACTCACACACCAGGAAAGAGGCAATTCAATCCACACCTCTATAAATACCAGCTGGAGTGGTACTGAGTCCAACTCACACACCAGGAAAGTGGCAATTCAATCCACACCTCGATAAATACCAGCTGGAGTGGGACTGAGTCCCACTCACACACCAGGAAAGAGGCAATTCAATCCACACCTCTATAAATACCAGCTGTGGTGTTACCGAGTCCCACTCACACACCAGGAAAGAGGCAATTAAATCCAGGCGCTATTAATACCAGCTGGAGTGGTACTGAGACCCACTCAAACACCAGGAAAGAGCCAAACCACTCCAGACCTCTATTAATACCAGCTGGAGTGGTACTGAGCCTCACTCAAACACCAGGAAAGAGCCAATTCAATCCAGCCTTCCATTAATAACAGCGAGAGTGGTACTGAGCCCCTCTCACGAACCAGGAAAGAGCCAATTCAATCCGGACCTCTATTAATAACAGCTGGAGTGGTGCTGAGTCCCACTCACACACAAGGAGAGAGCCAATTCAATCCAGGCTTCTGTCAATACCAGCTGGAGTGGCACTGAGTCCCAATCACACACAAGGAGAGAGCCAATTCAATCCAGGCTTCTATCATTACCAGCAGGAGTGGTATTGAGTGCCACTCACACACCAGTAAAGAGCCAATTCAATCAAGACCTCTGTTAATAACAGCTGGAGTAGTACGGAGCCACACTCACACACCATAAAGAGCCAATTAAATCCGGACCTCAATTAATATCAACTGGAGTGGTACTGAGTCCCACTCATACACCAGGAAAGAGCCAATTAAATCCAGACCCCAATTAATACCAGCTGGAGTGGCACTGAGTCCCACTCACACACCAGGAAAGAGCCAATTAAAACCAGACCACTATTAATACCAGCTGGAGTGGCACTGAGTCCACCTCAAACACCAGGAAAGAGCCAATTCAATCCAGACCACTATTAATACCAGCTGGAGTGGTACAGAGCCCCACTCACTCACCAGGAAACAGCCAATTAAATCCAGACCTCTATCAATACAAGCTGGTGTGGTACTCAGTCCCACTCACACACCAGGAAAGAGGCAATTCAATCCACAACTCGATAAATACCAGCTGGAGTGGGACTGAGTCCCACTCACACACCAGGAAAGAGCCAAATCAATCCAGACCTCTTTTAATAACAGCTGGAGTGGTACTGAGTCCACCTCAAACACCAGGAAAGAGCCAAATCAATCCAGACCTCTATTAATACCAGCTGGAGTGGTACTGAGACCCACTCAAACACCAGGAAAGAGCCAAACCAAGCCAGACCTCTATTAATACCAGCTGGAGTGGGACAGAGTCCCACTCACACACCAGGAAAGAGGCAATTCAATCCACACCTCTATAAATACCAGCTGCAGCGTTACCGAGTCCCACTCACACACCAGGAAAGAGGCAATTAAATCCAGGCGCTATTAATACCAGCTGGAGTGGTACTGAGACCCACTCAAACACCAGGAAAGAGCCAAAGCAATCCAGACCTCTATTAATACCAGCTGGAGTGGTACTGAGTCTCACTCAAACACCAGGAAAGAGCCAATTCAATTCGGCCTTCTATTAATAAAAGCGAGAGTGGTACTGAGCCCCTCTCACGAACCAGGAAAGAGCCAATTAAATCCAGGCCTCCATTAATACCAGCTGGAGTGGTACTGAGTCCCACTCACACACCAGGAAAGAGGCAAGCCAACCCACACCTCGATAAATACCAGCTGCAGTGGGACTGAGTCCCACTCACACACCAGGAAAGAGGCAATTCAATCCACACCTCTATAAATACCAGCTGCGGTGTTACCGAGTCCCACTCACACACCAGGAAAGAGGCAATTAAATCCAGGCGCTATTAATACCAGCTGGAGTGGCACTGAGACCCACTCAAACACCAGGAAAGAGCCAAACCAATCCAGACCTCTATGAATACCAGCTGGAGTGGCACTGAGTCCCACTCACACTACAGGAAAGAGGCATTTTAATCCAGATCTCTATTCATACCAGCTGGAGTGGTACTGAGTCCCACTCACACACCAGGACAGAGCCAAGTCAATCCAGACCTCTTAATACCAGCTGGAGTGGGACTGAGTCCCACTCACACACCAGGAAAGAGCCAATTCAATCCGGACCTCTATTAATAACAGCTGGAGTGGTGCTGAGTCCCACTCACACACAAGGAGAGAGCCAATTCAATCCAGGCTTCTGTCAATACCAGCTGGAGTGGCACTGAGTCCCAATCACACACAAGGAGTGAGCCAATTCAATCCAGGCTTCTATCATTGCCAGCAGGAGTGGTATTGAGTGCCACTCACACACCAGTAAAGAGCCAATTCAATCCAGACCTCTGTTAATAACAGCTGGAGTAGTACGGAGCCACACTCACACACCATAAAGAGACAATTAAATGCGGACCTCAATTAATATCAACTGGAGTGGTACTGAGTCCCACTCACACACCAGGAAAGAGCCAATTAAAACCAGACCCCAATTAATACCAGCTGGAGTGGTACTGAGTCCCACTCACACACCAGGAAAGAGCCAATTAAAACCAGACCACTATTAATAACAGCTGGAGTGGCACTGAGTCCCACTCACACACCAGGAAAGAGCCAATTCAATACAGACCTCTATTAATACCAGCTGGAGTGGAACTGAGTCCACCTCAAACACCAGGAAAGAGCCAATTCAATCCAGACCACTATTAATACCAGCTGGAGTGGTACTGAGCCCCACTCACTCACCAGGAAACAGCCAATTCAATCCACACCTCTATGAATACAAGCTGGCGTGGTATTCAGTCCCACTCACACACCAGGAAAGAGGCAATTCAATCCACACATCGATAAATACCAGCTGGAGTGGGACTGAGTCCCACTCACACACCAGGAAAGAGGCAATTCAATCCACACCTCTATAAATACCAGCTGGAGTGGTACTGAGTCCAACTCACACACCAGGAAAGTGGCAATTCAATCCACACCTCGATAAATACCAGCTGGAGTGGGACTGAGTCCCACTCACACACCAGGAAAGAGGCAATTCAATCCATACCTCTATAAATACCAGCTGCGGTGTTACCGAGTCCCACTCACACACCAGGAAAGAGGCAATTAAATCCAGGCGCTATTAATACCAGCTGGAGTGGTACGGAGCCACACTCACACACCATAAAGAGCCAATTAAATGCGGACCTCAATTAATATCAACTGGAGTGGCACTGAGTCCCACTCACACACCAGGAAAGAGCTAATTCAATACAGACCTCTATTAATACCAGCTGGAGTGGAACTGAGTTCACCTCAAACACCAGGAAAGAGCCAATTCAATCCAGACCACTATTAATACCAGCTGGAGTGGCACTGAGTCCCACTCACACACCAGGAAAGAGCCAAATCAATCCAGACCTCTATTAATAACAGCTGGAGTGGTACTGAGTCCACCTCAAACACCAGGAAAGAGCCAATTCAATCAAGATCTCTATTAATACCAGCTGGAGTGGTACTGAGACCCACTCAAACACCAGGAAAGAGCCAAACCAAGCCAGACCTCTATTAATACCAGCTGGATTGGTACTGAGTCCCACTCACACACCAGGAAAGAGGCAATTCAATCCACACCTCTTAATACCAGCTGGAGTGGGACTGAGTCCCACTCACACACCAGGAAAGAGCCAATTCAATCCAGACCTCTATGAATACCAGCTGGAGTGGTACTGAGTCCCACTCACACTACAGGAAAGAGGCATTTCAATCCACGTCTCTATTAATACCAGCTGGAGTGGTACTGAGTCCCACTCACACACCAGGACAGAGCTAATTCAATCCAGACCTCTTAATACCAGCTGCAGTGGGACTGAGTCCCACTCACACACCAGGAAAGAGCCAATTCAATCCAGACCTCTATTAATACCAGCTGGAGTGGCACTGAGTCCCACTCACACACCAGGAAAGAGCCAAATCAATCCAGACCTCTATTAATAACAGCTGGAGTGGTACTGAGTCCACCTCAAACACCAGGAAAGAGCCAATTCAATCAAGATCTCTATTAATACCAGCTGGAGTGGTACTGAGACCCACTCAAACACCAGGAAAGAGCCAAACCAAGCCAGACCTCTATTAATACCAGCTGGATTGGTACTGAGTCCCACTCACACACCAGGAAAGAGGCAATTCAATCCACACCTCGATAAATACCAGCTGGAGTGGGACTGAGTCCCACTCACACACCAGGAAAGAGGCAATTCAATCCACACCTCTATAAATACCAGCTGGAGTGGTACTGAGTCCAACTCACACACCAGGAAAGTGGCAATTCAATCCACACCTCGATAAATACCAGCTGGAGTGGGACTGAGTCCCACTCACACACCAGGAAAGAGGCAATTCAATCCACACCTCTATAAATACCAGCTGTGGTGTTACCGAGTCCCACTCACACACCAGGAAAGAGGCAATTAAATCCAGGCGCTATTAATACCAGCTGGAGTGGTACTGAGACCCACTCAAACACCAGGAAAGAGCCAAACCACTCCAGACCTCTATTAATACCAGCTGGAGTGGTACTGAGCCTCACTCAAACACCAGGAAAGAGCCAATTCAATCCAGCCTTCCATTAATAACAGCGAGAGTGGTACTGAGCCCCTCTCACGAACCAGGAAAGAGCCAATTAAATCCAGGCCTCCATTCACAGCAGCTGAAGGGGTACTGAGCCCCACTCACACACCAGGAAAGAGCCAATTCAATCCAGACCTCTAGTAATACCAGCTAGAGTGATACTGAGTCCTACTCACACACCAGGAAGGAGCCAATACAATCCAGACCTCTATTAATACCAGCTGGAATGGTACTGATCCCCACTGACTCACCAGGAAGGAGCCAATTCATATCCAGACCTCTATTAATACCAGCTGGAGTGGTACTGAGCCGCATTCACACACCAGGAAAGAGCCAATTCATTCCAGACATCTATGAATACAAGCTGGATTTAACTGAGTCCCACTCACACACCAGGAAAGAGGCAATTCAAACCAAACCTCTTAATACCAGCTGGAGTGGGACTGAGTCCCACTCACACACCATGAAAGAGGCAATTCAATCCAGACCTCTATGAATACCAGCTGGAGTGGTACTGAGTCCCACTCACACTACAGGAAAGAGGCATTTCAATCCACGTCTCTATTAATACCAGCTGGAGTGGTACTGAGTCCCACTCACACACCAGGACAGAGCTAATTCAATCCAGACCTCTTAATACCAGCTGCAGTGGGACTGAGTCCCACTCACACACCAGGAAAGAGCCAATTCAATCCAGACCTCTATTAATACCAGCTGGAGTGGTACCGAGTCCCACTCACACACCAGGAAAGAGGCAATTCAATCCAGACCTCTATTAATACCAGCTGGAGTGGTACTGAGTCCCACTCTCACACCAGAACAGAGCCAATTCAAACCAGGTTTCTATTAATACAAGCTGGAGTGTTACTGAGCCCCACTCACACACCAGGAATGAGGCAATTAAATCCAGGTCTCTATTAATACCAGCTGGAGATGTATGGAGCCCCACTCACACACCAGGAAAGAGCCAATTCAATACATGCCTCGATTAATACCAGCTGCAATTGTACTGAGCCCCACGTAAACACCAGGAAAGAGCCAGTTCAATCCAGGCCTCTATTAATACCAGCTGGAATGCGACTGAGCCCCGCTCACACGACAGGAAAGAGCCAATTCAATATAGGCCTCTATTAATACAAGCTGGAGTGGTACTGAGTCCCACTCACACACAAGGAGAGAGCCAATTCAATCCAGGCTTCTGTCAATACCAGCTGGAGTGGCACTGAGTCCCAATCACACACAAGGAGAGAGCCAATTCAATCCAGGCTTCTATCATTACCAGCAGGAGTGGTATTGAGTGCCACTCACACACCAGTGAAGAGCCAATTCAATCCAGACCTCTGTTAATAACAGCTGGAGTAGTACGGAGCCACACTCACACACCATAAAGAGCCAATTAAATCCGGACCTCAATTAATATCAACTGGAGTGGTACTGAGTCCCACTCACACACCGGGAAAGAGCCAATTAAATCCAGACCCCAATTAATACCAGCTGGATTGGTAGTGAGTCCCACTCACACACCAGGAAAGAGCCAATTAAAACCAGACCACTATTAATAACAGCTGGAGTGGCACTGAGTCCCACTCACACACCAGGAAAGAGCCAATTCAATACAGACCTCTATTAATACCAGCTGGAGTGGAACTGAGTCCCATACACACACCAGGAATGAGCCAATTAAATCCAGACCTCTTTAAATAACAGCTGGAGTGGTAACTAGCCCACTCACACACCAGGAAATAGTCAACTCCATCCAGGCCTCTATTAATACCAGCTGGCGCGTACTGAGCCCCACTCACACAGCAGGAAAGAGCCAATTCAATCCAGACCTCTTAATACCAGCTGGAGTGGTAGTGAGCCAGACTCACTCACCAGGAAGGAGCCAATTCAATCCAGACCTCTATTAACGCCAGCTGGAGTGGTACTGAGTCCCACTCACTCATCAGGAAGGAGCCAATTCAATCCAGACCTCTATTAATACCAGCTGGAGTGGTACTGAGTCCCACTCACACACCAAGAAAGAGGCAATTCAATCCACACCTCGATAAATACCAGCTGGAGTGGGACTGAGTCCCACTCACACACCAGGAAAGAGGCAATTCAATCCACACCTCTATAAATACCAGCTGGAGTGGTACTGAGTCCAACTCACACACCAGGAAAGTGGCAATTCAATCCACACCTCTTAATACCAGCTGGAGTGGGAATGAGTCCCACTCACACACCAGGAAAGAGGCAATTCAATCCATACCTTTATAAATACCAGCTGCGGTGTTACCGAGTCCCACTCACACACCAGGAAAGAGGCAATTAAATCCAGGCGCTATTAATACCAGCTGGAGTGGTACGGAGCCACACTCACACACCATAAAGAGCCAATTAAATGCGGACCTCAATTAATATCAACTGGAGTGGCACTGAGTCCCACTCACACACCAGGAAAGAGCTAATTCAATCCAGACCACTATTAATACCAGCTGGAGTGGCACTGAGTCCCACTCACACACCAGGAAAGAGCCAAATCAATCCAGACCTCTATTAATAACAGCTGGAGTGGTACTGAGTCCACCTCAAACACCAGGAAAGAGCCAATTCAATCAAGATCTCTATTAATACCAGCTGGAGTGGTACTGAGACCCACTCAAACACCAGGAAAGAGCCAAACCAAGCCAGACCTCTATTAATACCAGCTGGATTGGTACTGAGTCCCACTCACACACCAGGAAAGAGGCAATTCAATCCACACCTCTTAATACCAGCTGGAGTGGGACTGAGTCCCACTCACACACCAGGAAAGAGCCAATTCAATCCAGACCTCTATGAATACCAGCTGGAGTGGTACTGAGTCCCACTCACACTACAGGAAAGAGGCATTTCAATCCACGTCTCTATTAATACCAGCTGGAGTGGTACTGAGTCCCACTCACACACCAGGACAGAGCTAATTCAATCCAGACCTCTTAATACCAGCTGCAGTGGGACTGAGTCCCACTCACACACCAGGAAAGAGCCAATTCAATCCAGACCTCTATTAATACCAGCTGGAGTGGCACTGAGTCCCACTCACACACCAGGAAAGAGCCAAATCAATCCAGACCTCTATTAATAACAGCTGGAGTGGTACTGAGTCCACCTCAAACACCAGGAAAGAGCCAATTCAATCAAGATCTCTATTAATACCAGCTGGAGTGGTACTGAGACCCACTCAAACACCAGGAAAGAGCCAAACCAAGCCAGACCTCTATTAATACCAGCTGGATTGGTACTGAGTCCCACTCACACACCAGGAAAGAGGCAATTCAATCCACACCTCTTAATACCAGCTGGAGTGGGACTGAGTCCCACTCACACACCAGGAAAGAGCCAATTCAATCCAGACCTCTATGAATACCAGCTGGAGTGGTACTGAGTCCCACTCACACTACAGGAAAGAGGCATTTCAATCCACGTCTCTATTAATACCAGCTGGAGTGGTACTGAGTCCCACTCACACACCAGGACAGAGCTAATTCAATCCAGACCTCTTAATACCAGCTGCAGTGGGACTGAGTCCCACTCACACACCAGGAAAGAGCCAATTCAATCCAGACCTCTATTAATACCAGCTGGAGTGGCACTGAGTCCCACTCACACACCAGGAAAGAGCCAAATCAATCCAGACCTCTATTAATAACAGCTGGAGTGGTACTGAGTCCACCTCAAACACCAGGAAAGAGCCAATTCAATCAAGATCTCTATTAATACCAGCTGGAGTGGTACTGAGACCCACTCAAACACCAGGAAAGAGCCAAACCAAGCCAGACCTCTATTAATACCAGCTGGATTGGTACTGAGTCCCACTCACACACCAGGAAAGAGGCAATTCAATCCACACCTCGATAAATACCAGCTGGAGTGGGACTGAGTCCCACTCACACACCAGGAAAGAGGCAATTCAATCCACACCTCTATAAATACCAGCTGGAGTGGTACTGAGTCCAACTCACACACCAGGAAAGTGGCAATTCAATCCACACCTCGATAAATACCAGCTGGAGTGGGACTGAGTCCCACTCACACACCAGGAAAGAGGCAATTCAATCCACACCTCTATAAATACCAGCTGTGGTGTTACCGAGTCCCACTCACACACCAGGAAAGAGGCAATTAAATCCAGGCGCTATTAATACCAGCTGGAGTGGTACTGAGACCCACTCAAACACCAGGAAAGAGCCAAACCACTCCAGACCTCTATTAATACCAGCTGGAGTGGTACTGAGCCTCACTCAAACACCAGGAAAGAGCCAATTCAATCCAGCCTTCCATTAATAACAGCGAGAGTGGTACTGAGCCCCTCTCACGAACCAGGAAAGAGCCAATTAAATCCAGGCCTCCATTCACAGCAGCTGAAGGGGTACTGAGCCCCACTCACACACCAGGAAAGAGCCAATTCAATCCAGACCTCTAGTAATACCAGCTAGAGTGATACTGAGTCCTACTCACACACCAGGAAGGAGCCAATACAATCCAGACCTCTATTAATACCAGCTGGAATGGTACTGATCCCCACTGACTCACCAGGAAGGAGCCAATTCATATCCAGACCTCTATTAATACCAGCTGGAGTGGTACTGAGCCGCATTCACACACCAGGAAAGAGCCAATTCATTCCAGACATCTATGAATACAAGCTGGATTTAACTGAGTCCCACTCACACACCAGGAAAGAGGCAATTCAATCCAAACCTCTTAATACCAGCTGCGGTGTTACCGAGTCCCACTCACACACCAGGAAAGAGGCAATTAAATCCAGGCGCTATTAATACCAGCTGGAGTGGTACGGAGCCACACTCACACACCAGGAAAGAGCCAATTCAATCCAGACCTCTATGAATACCAGCTGGAGTGGTACTGAGTCCCACTCACACTACAGGAAAGAGGCATTTGAAACCACGTCTCCATTAATACCAGCTGGAGTGGTACTGAGTCCCACTCACACACCAGGACAGAGCTAATTCAATCCAGACCTCTTAATACCAGCTGCAGTGGGACTGAGTCCCACTCACACACCAGGAAAGAGCCAATTCAATCCAGACCTCTATTAATACCAGCTGGAGTGGCACTGAGTCCCACTCACACACCAGGAAAGAGCCAAATCAATCCAGACCTCTATTAATAACAGCTGGAGTGGTACTGAGTCCACCTCAAACACCAGGAAAGAGCCAATTCAATCAAGATCTCTATTAATACCAGCTGGAGTGGTACTGAGACCCACTCAAACACCAGGAAAGAGCCAAACCAAGCCAGACCTCTATTAATACCAGCTGGATTGGTACTGAGTCCCACTCACACACCAGGAAAGAGGCAATTCAATCCACACCTCGATAAGTACCAGCTGGAGTGGGACTGAGTCCCACTCACACACCAGGAAAGAGGCAATTCAATCCACACCTCTATAAATACCAGCTGGAGTGGTACTGAGTCCAACTCACACACCAGGAAAGTGGCAATTCAATCCACACCTCGATAAATACCAGCTGGAGTGGGACTGAGTCCCACTCACACAGCAGGAAAGAGGCAATTCAATCCACACCTCTATAAATACCAGCTGTGGTGTTACCGAGTCCCACTCACACACCAGGAAAGAGGCAATTAAATCCAGGCGCTATTAATACCAGCTGGAGTGGTACTGAGACCCACTCAAACACCAGGAAAGAGCCAAACCACTCCAGACCTCTATTAATACCAGCTGGAGTGGTACTTAGCCTCACTCAAACACCAGGAAAGAGCCAATTCAATCCAGCCTTCCATTAATAACAGCGAGAGTGGTACTGAGCCCCTCTCACGAACCAGGAAAGAGCCAATTAAATCCAGGCCTCCATTCACAGCAGCTGAAGGGGTACTGAGCCCCACTCACACACCAGGAAAGAGCCAATTCAATCCAGACCTCTAGTAATACCAGCTAGAGTGATACTGAGTCCTACTCACACACCGGGAAGGAGCCAATACAATCCAGACCTCTATTAATACCAGCTGGAATGGTACTGAGCCCCACTGACTCACCAGGAAGGAGCCAATTCATATCCAGACCTCTATTAATACCAGCTGGAGTGGTACTGAGCCGCATTCACACACCAGGAAAGAGCCAATTCATTCCAGACATCTATGAATACAAGCTGGATTTAACTGAGTCCCACTCACACACCAGGAAAGAGGCAATTCAATCCAAACCTCTTAATACCAGCTGGAGTGGGACTGAGTCCCACTCACACACCAGGAAAGAGGCAATTCAATCCAGACCTCTATGAATACCAGCTGTAGTGGTACTGAGTCCCACTCACACTACAGGAAAGAGGCATTTCAATCCACGTCTCTATTAATACCAGCTGGAGTGGTACTGAGTCCCACTCGCACACCAGGACAGAGCTAATTCAATCCAGACCTCTTAATACCAGCTGCAGTGGGACTGAGTCCCACTCACACACCAGGAAAGAGCCAATTCAATCCAGACCTCTATTAATACCAGCTGGAGTGGTACCGAGTCCCACTCACACACCAGGAAAGAGGCAATTCAATCCAGACCTCTATTAATACCAGCTGGAGTGGTACTGAGTCCCACTCTCACACCAGGACAGAGCCAATTCAAACCAGGTTTCTATTAATACAAGCTGGAGTGTTACTGAGCCCCACTCACACACCAGGAATGAGGCAATTAAATCCAGGTCTCTATTAATACCAGCTGGAGAGGTATGGAGCCCCACTCACACACCAGGAAAGAGCCAATTCAATACATGCCTCGATTAATACCAGCTGCAATTGTACTGAGCCCCACGTAAACACCAGGAAAGAGCCAGTTCAATCCAGGCCTCTATTAATACCAGCTGGAATGCGACTGAGCCCCGCTCACACGACAGGAAAGAGCCAATTCAATATAGGCCTCTATTAATACAAGCTGGAGTGGTACTGAGTCCTACTCACACACAAGGAGAGAGCCAATTCAATCCAGGCTTCTGTCAATACCAGCTGGAGTGGCACTGAGTCCCAATCACACACAAGGAGAGAGCCAATTCAATCCAGGCTTCTATCATTACCAGCAGGAGTGGTATTGAGTGCCACTCACACACCAGTGAAGAGCCAATTCAATCCAGACCTCTGTTAATAACAGCTGGACTAGTACGGAGCCACACTCACACACCATAAAGAGCCAATTAAATCCGGACCTCAATTAATATCAACTGGAGTGGTACTGAGTCCCACTCACACACCGGGAAAGAGCCAATTAAATCCAGACCCCAATTAATACCAGCTGGATTGGTACTGAGTCCCACTCACACACCAGGAAAGAGCCAATTAAAACCAGACCACTATTAATAACAGCTGGAGTGGCACTGAGTCCCATTCACACACCAGGAAAGAGCCAATTCAATACAGACCTCTATTAATACCAGCTGGAGTGGAACTGAGTCCCACACACACACCAGGAATGAGCCAATTAAATCCAGACCTCTTTAAATAACAGCTGGAGTGGTAACTAGCCCACTCACACACCAGGAAATAGTCAACTCCATCCAGGCCTCTATTAATACCAGCTGGCGCGTACTGAGCCCCACTCACACAGCAGGAAAGAGCCAATTCAATCCAGACCTCTTAATACCAGCTGGAGTGGTAGTGAGCCAGACTCACTCACCAGGAAGGAGCCAATTCAATCCAGACCTCTATTAACGCCAGCTGGAGTGGTATTGAGTCCCACTCACTCATCAGGAAGGAGCCAATTCAATCCAGACCTCTATTAATACCAGCTGGAGTGGTACTGAGTCCCACTCACACACCAGGAAAGAGGCAATTCAATCCACACCTCGATAAATACCAGCTGGAGTGGGACTGAGTCCCACTCACACAGCAGGAAAGAGCCAATTCAATCCAGACCTCTTAATACCAGCTGGAGTGGTACTGAGCCATACTCACTCACCAGGAAGGAGCCAATTCAATCCAGACCTCTATTAACGCCAGCTGGAGTGGTACTGAGTCCCACTCACTCATCAGGAAGGAGCCAATTCAATCCAGACCTCTATTAATACCAGCTGGAGTGGTACTGAGTCCCACTCACACACCAGGAAAGAGGCAATTCAATCCACACCTCGATAAATACCAGCTGGAGTGGGACTGAGTCCCACTCACACACCAGGAAAGAGGCAATTCAATCCACACCTCTATAAATACCAGCTGGAGTGGTACTGAGTCCAACTCACACACCAGGAAAGTGGCAATTCAATCCACACCTCGATAAATACCAGCTGGAGTGGGACTGAGTCCCACTCACACACCAGGAAAGAGGCATTTCAATCCACACCTCTATAAATACCAGCTGCGGTGTTACCGAGTCCCACTCACACACCAGGAAAGAGGCAATTAAATCCAGGCGCTATTAATACCAGCTGAAGTGGTACTGAGACCCACTCAAACACCAGGAAAGAGCCAAACCAATCCAGACCTCTATTAATACCAGCTGGAGTGGTACTGAGCCTCACTCAAACACCAGGAAAGAGCCAATTCAATCCAGCCTTCTATTAATAACAGCGAGAGTGGTACTGAGCCCCTCTCACGAACCAGGAAAGAGCCAATTAAATCCAGGCCTCCATTCACAGCAGCTGAAGGGGTACTGAGCCCCACTCACACACCAGGAAAGAGCCAATTCAATCCAGACCTCTATTAATACCAGCTAGAGTGATACTGAGTCCTACTCACACACCAGGAAGGAGCCAATACAATCCAGACCTCTATTAATACCAGCTGGAGTGGTACTGAGCCCCACTGACTCACCAGGAAGGAGCCAATTCATATCCAGACCTCTATTAATACCAGCTGGAGTGGTACTGAGCCGCATTCACACACCAGGAAAGAGCCAATTCATTCCAGACCTCTATGAATACAAGCTGGATTGGTACTGAGTCCCACTCACACACCAGGAAAGAGGCAATTCAATCCAAACCTCTTAATACCAGCTGGAGTGGGACTGAGTCCCACTCACACACCAGGAAAGAGGCAATTAAATCCAGACCTCTATGAATACCAGCTGGAGTGGTACTGAGTCCCACTCACACTACAGGAAAGAGGCATTTCAATCCACGTCTCTATTAATACCAGCTGGAGTGGTACTGAGTCCCACTCACACACCAGGACAGAGCTAATTCAATCCAGACCTCTTAATACCAGCTGCAGTGGGACTGAGTCCCACTCACACACCAGGAAAGAGCCAATTCAATCCAGACCTCTTAATACCAGCTGCAGTGGGACTGAGTCCCAGTCACACACCAGGAAAGAGCCAATTCAATCCAGACCTCTATTAATACCAGCTGGAGTGGTACCGAGTCCCACTCACACACCAGAAAAGAGGCAATTCAATCCAGACCTCTATGAATACCAACTGGAGTGGTACTGAAGCCCACTCACACACCAGGAAAGAGCCAAATCAATCCAGACCTCTATGAAAACAAGCTGGTGTGGTACTGAGTCCCACTCACACACCAGGAAAGAGGCAATTCAATCCACACCTCGATAAATACCAGCTGGAGTGGGACCGAGTCCCGCTCACACAAGAGAAAGAGCCAAATCAATCCAGACCTCTATTAATACCAGCTGGAGTGCTACTGAGTCCACCTCAAACACCAGGAAAGAGCCTATTCAATCCAGACCACTATTAATACCAGCTGGAGTGGTACTGAGCCCCACTCACACAGCAGGAAAGAGTCAATTCAGTCCAGACCCCTTAATACCAGCTGGAGTGGTTCTGAGTGCCACTCACTCACCAGGAAGGAGCCAATTCAATCCAGACCTCTATTAATACCAGCTGGAGTGGTACTGAGCCCCACGCACTAACCAGCAAGGAGCCAATTCAATCCAGACCTCTATCAATATCAGCTGGACTGGTACAGAGCCCCACTCACTCACCAGGAAAGAGCCAATTCAATCCAGACCGCTATGAATACAAGCTGGTGAGGTACTGAGTCCCAATCACACACCAGCTAAGAGGCAATTCAATCCAGGTCTCCATTAATACCAGCTGGAGTGGTACTGAGTCCGACTCAAACACCAGGAAAGAGCCAAATCAATCCAGACCTCAATTCATACCAGGTGGAGTGGTACGGTGTCCCAATCAAACACCAGGAAGGAGCCAAATCAATCCAGACATCAAGTAATACCAGCTGGAGTGGTACTGAGTCCACCTCAAACACCAGGAAAGAGCCAAATCAATCCAGACCTCTATTAATACCAGCTGGAATGGTACTGAGACCCACTCAAACACCAGGAAAGAGCCAAACCTAGCCAGACCTCTATTAATACCAGCTGGAGTGGTACTGAGTCCCACTCACACACCAGGAAAGAGGCAATTAAATCCAGGCGCTATTAATACCAGCTGGAGTGGTACTGAGACCCACTCAAACACCAGGAAAGAGCCAAACCAATCCAGACCTCTATTAATACCAGCTGGAGTGGTACTGAGTCCCACTCACTCACCAGGAAAGAGGCAATTCAATCCACACCTCTATAAATACCAGCTGCGGTGTTACCGAGTCCCACTCACACACCAGGAAAGAGCCAATTCAATCCAGACCTCTATTAATACCAGCTGGAGTGGTACCGAGTCCCACTCACACACCAGGAAAGAGGCAATTCAATCCAGACCTCTATTAATACCAGCTGGAGTGATACTGAGTCCCACTCTCACACCAGGAAAGAGTCAATTCAATCCAGGTCTGTATTAATACAAGCTGGAGTGTTACTGAGCCCCACTCACACACCAGGAATGAGGCAATTAAATCCAGGTCTCTATTAATACCAGCTGGAGAGGTATGGAGCCCCACTCACACACCAGGAAAGAGCCAATTCAATACATGCCTCGATTAATACCAGCTGCAATTGTACTGAGCCCCACGTAAACACCAGGAAAGAGCCAGTTCAATCCAGGCCTCTATTAATACCAGCTGGAATGCGACTGAGCCCCGCTCACACGACAGGAAAGAGCCAATTCAATATAGGCCTCTATTAATACAAGCTGGAGTGGTACTGAGTCCCACTCACACACAAGGAGAGAGCCAATTCAATCCAGGCTTCTGTCAATACCAGCTGGAGTGGCACTGAGTCCCAATCACACACAAGGAGAGAGCCAATTCAATCCAGGCTTCCATCATTACCAGCAGGAGTGGTATTGAGTGCCACTCACACACCAGTGAAGAGCCAATTCAATCCAGACCTCTGTTAATAACAGCTGGAGTAGTACGGAGCCCCACTCACACACCATAAAGAGCCAATTAAATCCGGACCTCAATTAATATCAACTGGAGTGGTACTGAGTCCCACTCACACACCGGGAAAGAGCCAATTAAATCCAGACCCCAATTAATACCAGCTGGAGAGGTACTGAGTCCCACTCACATACCAGGAAAGAGCAAATTAAAACCAGACCACTATTAATAACAGCTGGAGTGGCACTGAGTCCCACTCACACACCAGGAAAGGGCCAATTCAATACAGACCTCTATTAATACCAGCTGGAGTGGAACTGAGTCCCACACACACACCAGGAATGAGCCAATTAAATCGAGACCTCTTTAAATAACAGCTGGAGTGGTACCTAGCCCACTCACACACCAGGAAATAGTCAACTCCATCCAGGCCTCTATTAATAACAGCTGGCGCGTACTGAGCTCCACTCACACAGCAGGAAAGAGCCAATTCAATCCAGACCTCTTAATACCAGCTGGAGTGGTACTGAGCCAGACTCACTCACCAGGAAGGAGCCAATTCAATCCAGACCTCTATTAACACCAGCTGGAGTGGTACTGAGTCCTACTCACTCATCAGGAAGGAGCCAATTCAATCCAGACCTCTATTAATACCAGCTGGAGTGGTACTGAGTCCCACTCACACACCAGGAAAGAGGCAATTCAATCCAGACCTCTATTAATACCAGCTGGAGTGGTACTGAGTCCCACTCTCACACCAGGACAGAGCCAATTCGAACCAGATTTCTATTAATACCAGCTGGAGTGATACTGAGCCCACTCTCACACCAGGAAAGAGTCAATTCAATCCATGTCTGTATTAATACAAGCTGGAGTGTTACTGAGCCCCGCTCACACACCAGTAATGAGGCAATTAAATCCAGGTCTCTATTAATACCAGCTGGAGAGGTATGGATCCCGACTCACACACCAGGAAAAAGCCAATTCAATACATGCCTCGATTAATACCAGCTGCAGTGGTACTGAGCCCCACTTAAATACCAGGAAAGAGCCAGTTCAATCCAGGCCTCTATTAATACCAGCTGGAATGCGACTGATCCCCGCTCACACAACAGGAAAGAGCCAATTCAATATAGGCCTCTATTAATACAATCTGGAGTGGTACTGAGTCCCACTCACACACAAGGAGAGAGTCAATTCCATCCAGGCCTCTATTAATACCAGCTGGAGTGGATCTGAGTCCCACACACACACCAGGAAACAGGCAATTCAATCCACACCTCTATAAATACCAGCTGCAGTGTGACCGAGTCCCACTCAAACACCAGGAAAGAGGCAATTAAATCCATGCCTCTATTAATACCAGCTGGAGTGGAACTGAGTCTCACTCACACACCAGGAAAGAGTCAATTCAATACAGGCGTCTATTAATACCTGATGGAGTGGTACTGAGCCACACTCACACACCAGGAAAGAGTCAATTCAATCCAGGCCTCTATTAATACCAGCTGGAGTGGTACTGAGCTCCTGTCACGCACCAGGAAAGAGTCAATTCAATCCAGACCTCTATTAATAACAGTTGGAGTGGACCTGAGTCCCAGTCACACACCAGGAAAGAGTCAATTCAAACCAGGCCTCTATTAATACCAGCTGGAGTGGAACTGAGCCCCACTCACAAACCAGGGAACAGGCATTTCGATCCAGGCCTCTATCTATAGAGACTGGAGTGGGACTGAGAGCCACTCACACAGCAGGAAAGAGACAATTCAAACCAGGCCTCTATTAATACCAGTTGGAGTGGTACTGAGCCCCACTGACTCACCAGGAAGGAGGCAATTCAATCCAGACCTCTATTAACAGCAGCTGAAGGGGTACTGAGTCCCACTCACACACCAGGAAGGAGCCAATTCAATTTAGGCCTCTATTAACACCAGCTGGAGTGGTACTGATCCCCAATCAAACACCAGGAAAGAGCCAATACAATCCAGATCTCTATTATTACCAGCTGGAGTGCTACTGAGTGCCCCTCACACACCAGAAAGATTCAATTTAAACCAGCCCTCTATTAATACCAGCTGGAGTTGTACTGAGCTCCACTCACTCACCAGGAAGGAGCCAATTCAATCCAGACCTCAATTAATACCAGCTGGAGTGGTACTGAGCCCCACTCACTCACCGGGTAACAGCCAATTCAATCTGACCTCTATGAATACAAGCTGGAGTGGTACTGAGTCCCAATCACACACCAGCTAAGAGGCAATTCAATCCAGGTCTCTATGAATACCAACTGGAGTGGTACTGAAGCCCACTCACACACCAGGAAAGAGCCAAATCAATCCAGACCTCTATGAAAACAAGCTGGTGTGGTACTGAGTCCCACTCACACACCAGGAAAGAGGCAATTCAATCCACACCTCGATAAATACCAGCTGGAGTGGGACCGAGTCCCGCTCACACAAGAGAAAGAGCCAAATCAATCCAGACCTCTATTAATACCAGCTGGAGTGGTACTGAGTCCACCGCAAACACCAGGAAAGAGCCTATTCAATCCAGACCACTATTAATACCAGCTGGAGTGGTACTGAGCCCCACTCACACAGCAGGAAAGAGTCAATTCAGTCCAGACCCCTTAATACCAGCTGGAGTGGTTCTGAGTGCCACTCACTCACCAGGAAGGAGCCAATTCAATCCAGACCTCTATTAATACCAGCTGGAGTGGTACTGAGCCCCACGCACTAACCAGCAAGGAGCCAATTCAATCCAGACCTCTATCAATATCAGCTGGACTGGTACAGAGCCCCACTCACTCACCAGGAAAGAGCCAATTCAATCCAGACCGCTATGAATACAAGCTGGTGAGGTACTGAGTCCCAATCACACACCAGCTAAGAGGCAATTCAATCCAGGTCTCCATTAATACCAGCTGGAGTGGTACTGAGTCCGACTCAAACACCAGGAAAGAGCCAAATCAATCCAGACCTCAATTCATACCAGGTGGAGTGGTACGGTGTCCCAATCAAACACCAGGAAGGAGCCAAATCAATCCAGACATCAAGTAATACCAGCTGGAGTGGTACTGAGTCCACCTCAAACACCAGGAAAGAGCCAAATCAATCCAGACCTCTATTAATACCAGCTGGAGTGGTACTGAGACCCACTCAAACACCAGGAAAGAGCCAAACCTAGCCAGACCTCTATTAATACCAGCTGGAGTGGTACTGAGTCCCACTCACACACCAGGAAAGAGGCAATTAAATCCAGGCGCTATTAATACCAGCTGGAGTGGTACTGAGACCCACTCAAACACCAGGAAAGAGCCAAACCAATCCAGACCTCTATTAATACCAGCTGGAGTGGTACTGAGTCCCACTCACTCACCAGGAAAGAGGCAATTCAATCCACACCTCTATAAATACCAGCTGCGGTGTTACCGAGTCCCACTCACACACCAGGAAAGAGCCAATTCAATCCAGACCTCTATTAATACCAGCTGGAGTGGTACCGAGTCCCACTCACACACCAGGAAAGAGGCAATTCAATCCAGACCTCTATTAATACCAGCTGGAGTGATACTGAGTCCCACTCTCACACCAGGAAAGAGTCAATTCAATCCAGGTCTGTATTAATACAAGCTGGAGTGTTACTGAGCCCCACTCACACACCAGGAATGAGGCAATTAAATCCAGGTCTCTATTAATACCAGCTGGAGAGGTATGGAGCCCCACTCACACACCAGGAAAGAGCCAATTCAATACATGCCTCGATTAATACCAGCTGCAATTGTACTGAGCCCCACGTAAACACCAGGAAAGAGCCAGTTCAATCCAGGCCTCTATTAATACCAGCTGGAATGCGACTGAGCCCCGCTCACACGACAGGAAAGAGCCAATTCAATATAGGCCTCTATTAATACAAGCTGGAGTGGTACTGAGTCCCACTCACACACAAGGAGAGAGCCAATTCAATCCAGGCTTCTGTCAATACCAGCTGGAGTGGCACTGAGTCCCAATCACACACAAGGAGAGAGCCAATTCAATCCAGGCTTCCATCATTACCAGCAGGAGTGGTATTGAGTGCCACTCACACACCAGTGAAGAGCCAATTCAATCCAGACCTCTGTTAATAACAGCTGGAGTAGTACGGAGCCCCACTCACACACCATAAAGAGCCAATTAAATCCGGACCTCAATTAATATCAACTGGAGTGGTACTGAGTCCCACTCACACACCGGGAAAGAGCCAATTAAATCCAGACCCCAATTAATACCAGCTGGAGAGGTACTGAGTCCCACTCACATACCAGGAAAGAGCAAATTAAAACCAGACCACTATTAATAACAGCTGGAGTGGCACTGAGTCCCACTCACACACCAGGAAAGGGCCAATTCAATACAGACCTCTATTAATACCAGCTGGAGTGGAACTGAGTCCCACACACACACCAGGAATGAGCCAATTAAATCGAGACCTCTTTAAATAACAGCTGGAGTGGTACCTAGCCCACTCACACACCAGGAAATAGTCAACTCCATCCAGGCCTCTATTAATAACAGCTGGCGCGTACTGAGCTCCACTCACACAGCAGGAAAGAGCCAATTCAATCCAGACCTCTTAATACCAGCTGGAGTGGTACTGAGCCAGACTCACTCACCAGGAAGGAGCCAATTCAATCCAGACCTCTATTAACACCAGCTGGAGTGGTACTGAGTCCTACTCACTCATCAGGAAGGAGCCAATTCAATCCAGACCTCTATTAATACCAGCTGGAGTGGTACTGAGTCCCACTCACACACCAGGAAAGAGGCAATTCAATCCAGACCTCTATTAATACCAGCTGGAGTGGTACTGAGTCCCACTCTCACACCAGGACAGAGCCAATTCGAACCAGATTTCTATTAATACCAGCTGGAGTGATACTGAGCCCACTCTCACACCAGGAAAGAGTCAATTCAATCCATGTCTGTATTAATACAAGCTGGAGTGTTACTGAGCCCCGCTCACACACCAGTAATGAGGCAATTAAATCCAGGTCTCTATTAATACCAGCTGGAGAGGTATGGATCCCGACTCACACACCAGGAAAAAGCCAATTCAATACATGCCTCGATTAATACCAGCTGCAGTGGTACTGAGCCCCACTTAAATACCAGGAAAGAGCCAGTTCAATCCAGGCCTCTATTAATACCAGCTGGAATGCGACTGATCCCCGCTCACACAACAGGAAAGAGCCAATTCAATATAGGCCTCTATTAATACAATCTGGAGTGGTACTGAGTCCCACTCACACACAAGGAGAGAGTCAATTCCATCCAGGCCTCTATTAATACCAGCTGGAGTGGATCTGAGTCCCACACACACACCAGGAAACAGGCAATTCAATCCACACCTCTATAAATACCAGCTGCAGTGTGACCGAGTCCCACTCAAACACCAGGAAAGAGGCAATTAAATCCATGCCTCTATTAATACCAGCTGGAGTGGAACTGAGTCTCACTCACACACCAGGAAAGAGTCAATTCAATACAGGCGTCTATTAATACCTGATGGAGTGGTACTGAGCCACACTCACACACCAGGAAAGAGTCAATTCAATCCAGGCCTCTATTAATACCAGCTGGAGTGGTACTGAGCTCCTGTCACGCACCAGGAAAGAGTCAATTCAATCCAGACCTCTATTAATAACAGTTGGAGTGGACCTGAGTCCCAGTCACACACCAGGAAAGAGTCAATTCAAACCAGGCCTCTATTAATACCAGCTGGAGTGGAACTGAGCCCCACTCACAAACCAGGGAACAGGCATTTCGATCCAGGCCTCTATCTATAGAGACTGGAGTGGGACTGAGAGCCACTCACACAGCAGGAAAGAGACAATTCAAACCAGGCCTCTATTAATACCAGTTGGAGTGGTACTGAGCCCCACTGACTCACCAGGAAGGAGGCAATTCAATCCAGACCTCTATTAACAGCAGCTGAAGGGGTACTGAGTCCCACTCACACACCAGGAAGGAGCCAATTCAATTTAGGCCTCTATTAACACCAGCTGGAGTGGTACTGATCCCCAATCAAACACCAGGAAAGAGCCAATACAATCCAGATCTCTATTATTACCAGCTGGAGTGCTACTGAGTGCCCCTCACACACCAGAAAGATTCAATTTAAACCAGCCCTCTATTAATACCAGCTGGAGTTGTACTGAGCTCCACTCACTCACCAGGAAGGAGCCAATTCAATCCAGACCTCAATTAATACCAGCTGGAGTGGTACTGAGCCCCACTCACTCACCGGGTAACAGCCAATTCAATCTGACCTCTATGAATACAAGCTGGAGTGGTACTGAGTCCCAATCACACACCAGCTAAGAGGCAATTCAATCCAGGTCTCTATGAATACCAACTGGAGTGGTACTGAAGCCCACTCACACACCAGGAAAGAGCCAAATCAATCCAGACCTCTATGAAAACAAGCTGGTGTGGTACTGAGTCCCACTCACACACCAGGAAAGAGGCAATTCAATCCACACCTCGATAAATACCAGCTGGAGTGGGACCGAGTCCCGCTCACACAAGAGAAAGAGCCAAATCAATCCAGACCTCTATTAATACCAGCTGGAGTGGTACTGAGTCCACCGCAAACACCAGGAAAGAGCCTATTCAATCCAGACCACTATTAATACCAGCTGGAGTGGTACTGAGCCCCACTCACACAGCAGGAAAGAGTCAATTCAGTCCAGACCCCTTAATACCAGCTGGAGTGGTTCTGAGTGCCACTCACTCACCAGGAAGGAGCCAATTCAATCCAGACCTCTATTAATACCAGCTGGAGTGGTACTGAGCCCCACGCACTAACCAGCAAGGAGCCAATTCAATCCAGACCTCTATCAATATCAGCTGGACTGGTACAGAGCCCCACTCACTCACCAGGAAAGAGCCAATTCAATCCAGACCGCTATGAATACAAGCTGGTGAGGTACTGAGTCCCAATCACACACCAGCTAAGAGGCAATTCAATCCAGGTCTCCATTAATACCAGCTGGAGTGGTACTGAGTCCGACTCAAACACCAGGAAAGAGCCAAATCAATCCAGACCTCAATTCATACCAGGTGGAGTGGTACGGTGTCCCAATCAAACACCAGGAAGGAGCCAAATCAATCCAGACATCAAGTAATACCAGCTGGAGTGGTACTGAGTCCACCTCAAACACCAGGAAAGAGCCAAATCAATCCAGACCTCTATTAATACCAGCTGGAGTGGTACTGAGACCCACTCAAACACCAGGAAAGAGCCAAACCTAGCCAGACCTCTATTAATACCAGCTGGAGTGGTACTGAGTCCCACTCACACACCAGGAAAGAGGCAATTAAATCCAGGCGCTATTAATACCAGCTGGAGTGGTACTGAGACCCACTCAAACACCAGGAAAGAGCCAAACCAATCCAGACCTCTATTAATACCAGCTGGAGTGGTACTGAGTCCCACTCACTCAACAGGAAAGAGGCAATTCAATCCACACCTCTATAAATACCAGCTGCGGTGTTACCGAGTCCCACTCACACACCAGGAAAGAGGCAATTAAATCCAGGCGCTATTAATACCAGCTGGAGTGGTACTGAGACCCACTCAAACACCAGGAAAGAGCCAAACCAATCCAGACCTCTATTAATACCAGCTGGAGTGGTACTGAGCCTCACTCAAACACCAGGAAAGAGCCAATTCAATCCAGCCTTCTATTAATAACAGCGAGAGTGGTACTGAGCCCCTCTCACGAACCAGGAAAGAGCCAATTCAATCCAGACCTCTATTAATACCAGCTAGAGTGATACTGAGTCCTACTCACACACCAGGAAGGAGCCAATACAATCCAGACCTCTATTAATACCAGCTGGAGTGGTACTGAGCCCCACTGACTCACCAGGAAGGAGCCAATTCATATCCAGACCTCTATTAATACCAGCTGGAGTGGTACTGAGCCGCATTCACACACCAGGAAAGAGCCAATTCATTCCAGACCTCTATGAATACAAGCTGGATTGGTACTGAGTCCCACTCACACACCAGGAAAGAGGCAATACAATCCAAACCTCTTAATACCAGCTGGAGTGGGACTGAGTCCCACTCACACACCAGGAAAGAGCCAATTCAATCCAGACCTCTATGAATACCAGCTGGAGTGGTACTGAGTCCCACTCACACTACAGGAAAGAGGCATTTCAATCCAGGTCTCTATTAATACCAGCTGGAGTGGTACTGAGTCCCACTCACACACCAGGACAGAGCTAATTCAATCCAGACCTCTTAATACCAGCTGGAGTGGGACTGAGTCCCACTCACACACCAGGAAAGAGCCAATTCAATCCAGACCTCTATTAATACCAGCTGGAGTGGTACCGAGTCCCACTCACACACCAGGAAAGAGCCAATTCAAACCAGCTTTCTATTAATACCAGCTGGAGTGATACTGAGTCCCACTCTCACACCAGGAAAGAGTCAATTCAATCCAGGTCTGTATTAATACAAGCTGGAGTGTTACTGAGCCCCACTCACACACCAGGAATGAGGCAATTAAATCCAGGTCTCTATTAATACCAGCTGGAGTGATACTGAGTCCCACTCTCACACCAGGAAAGAGTCAATTCAATCCAGGTCTGTATTAATACAAGCTGGAGTGGTACCGAGTCCCACTCACACACCAGGAAAGAGCCAGTTCAATCCAGGCCTCTATTAATACCAGCTGGAATGCGACTGAGCCCCGCTCACACGACAGGAAAGAGCCAATTCAATATAGGCCTCTATTAATACAAGCTGGAGTGGTACTGAGTCCCACTCACACACAAGGAGAGAGCCAATTCAATCCAGGCTTCTGTCAATACCAGCTGGAGTGGCACTGAGTCCCAATCACACACAAGGAGAGAGCCATTTCAATCCAGGCTTCTATCATTACCAGCAGGAGTGGTATTGAGTGCCACTCACACACCAGTGAAGAGCCAATTCAATCCAGACCTCTGTTAATAACAACTGGAGTAGTACTGAGTCCCGCTCACACACCGGGAAAGAGCCAATTAAATCCAGACCCCAATTAATACCAGCTGGAGTGGAACTGAGTCCCACTCACACACCAGGAAAGAGCCAATTAAAACCAGACCACTATTAATAACAGCTGGAGTGGCACTGAGTCCCATTCACACACCAGGAAAGAGCCAAGTCAATACAGACCTCTATTAATACCAGCTGGAGTGGAACTGAGTCCCACACACACACCAGGAATGAGCCAATTAAATCCAGACCTCTTTTAATAACAGCTGGAGTGGTACCTAGCCCACTCACACACCAGGAAATAGTCAATTCCATCCAGGCCTCTATTAATACCAGCTGGCGCGTACTGAGCTCCACTCACACAGCAGGAAAGAGCCAATTCAATCCAGACCTCTTAATACCAGCTGGAGTGGTACTGAGCCAGACTCACTCACCAGGAAGGAGCCAATTCAATCCAGACCTCTATTAACACCAGCTGGAGTGGTACTGAGTCCCACTCACTCATCTGGAAGGAGCCAATTCAATCCAGACCTCTATTAATACCAGCTGGAGTGGTACTGAGTCCCACTCTCACACCAGGACAGAGCCAATTCGAACCAGATTTCTATTAATACCAGCTGGAGTGATACTGAGCCCACTCTCACACCAGGAAAGGGTCAATTCAATCCATGTCTGTATTAATACAAGCTGGAGTGTTACTGAGCCCCACTCACACACCAGTAATGAGGCAATTAAATCCAGGTCTCTATTAATACCAGCTGGAGAGGTATGGATCCCGAATCAGACACCAGGAATAAGCCAATTCAATACATGTCTCGATTAATACCAGCTGCAGTGGTACTGAGCCCCACTTAAACAGCAGGAAAGAGCCAGTTCAATCCAGGCCTCTATTAATACCAGCTGGAATGCGACTGATCCCCGCTCACACAACAGGAAAGAGCCAATTCAATATAGGCCTCTATTAATACAATCTGGAGTGGTACTGAGTCCCACTCACACACAAGGAGAGAGCCAATTCAATCCAGGCTTCTGTAAATACCAGCTGGAGTGGTATTGAGTGCCATTCACACACCAGTAAAGAGCCAATTAAATCCAGACCTCTGTTAATCATAGCTGGAGTAGTACGGAGCCCCACTCACACACCAGGAAAGAGACAATTAAATCCAGACCTCAATTAATACCAGCTGGAGTGGTACTGAGTCCCAATCACACACCAGGAAAGAGCCAATTAAAACCAGACCACTATTAATAACAGCTGGAGTGGCACTGAGTCCCATTCACACACCAGGAAAGAGCCAATTAAAACCAGACCACTATTAATAACAGCTGGAGTGGCACTGAGTCCCACTCACACACCAGGGAAGAGCCAATTAAAACCAGACCACTATTAATAACAGCTGGAGTGGCACTGAGTCCCACTCACACACCAGGAAAGAGCCAATTCAATCCAGGCCTCTATTAATACCAGCTGGAGTGGTACTGAGTCCCACTCACACACCAGGAAAGAGTCAATTCAATCCAGACCTCTATTAATACCAGCTGGAATGCACCAGAGTCCTACTCACACACCAGGAAAGAGTCAATTCCATCCAGGCCTCTATTAATACCAGCTGGAGTGGATCTGAGTCCCACACACACACCTGGAAAGAGTCAATTCAATCCAGAACTCTATGAGTACCAGCTGGAGTGGAACTGAGTCCCACACAGACACTAGGAAAGAGTCAATTCAATACAGACCTCTATTAATACCAGCTGGAGTGGAACTGAGTCCCACACACACACCAGGAATGAGCCAATTAAATTCAGACCTCTATTAATAACAGCTGGAGTGGTACCTAGTCCCACTCACACACCAGGAAAGAGTCAATTCAATCCAGGTCTCTATTAATACCAGCTGGCGCGTACTGAGCCCCACTCACACAGCAGGAAAGAGCCAATTCAATCCAGACCTCTTAATACCAGCTGGAGTGGTACTGAGCCAGACTCACTCACCAGGAAGGAGCCAATTCAATCCAGACCTCTATTAACACCAGCTGGAATGGTACTGAGTCCCACTCACTCACCAGGAAGGAGCCAATTCAATCCAGACCTCTATTAATACCAGCTGGAGTGGTAATGAGCCCCACTCACTCACCAGGATGGAGCCACTTCAATCCAGACCTCTATCAATACCAGCTGGAGTGGTACTGAGCCCCACTCACTCACCAGGAAAGAGCCAATTCAATCCAGACCTCTATGAATACAAGCTGGTGTGGTACTGAGTCCCACTCAAACACCAGGAAAGAGCCAAATCAATCCAGACCTCTTTAATACCAGCTGGAGTGGTACTGAGTCCCAATCAAACACCAGGAAAGAGCCAAATCAATCCAGACCTCAATTAATACCAGCTGGAGTGGTACTGAGTCCCACTCACACACCAGGAAAGAGGCAATTCAATCCACACCTCTATAAATACCAGCTGCAGTGTGACCGAGTCCCACTCAAACACCAGGAAAGAGGCAATTAAATCCAGGCCTCTATTAATACCAACTGGAGTGGAACTGAGTCTCACTCACACACCAGGAAAGAGTCAATTCAATACAGGCGTCTATTAATACCAGATGGAGTGGTACTGAGCCACACTCACACACCAGGAAAGAGTCAATTCAATCCAGGCCTCTATTAATAACAGCTGGAGTGGTACTGAGCTCCTGTCACGCACCAGGAAAGAGTCAATTCAATCCAGACCTCTATTAATACCAGTTGGAGTGGACCTGAGTCCCACTCACACACCAGGAAAGAGTCAATTCAAACCAGGCCTCTATTAATACCAGCTGGAGTGGAACTGAGCCCCACTCACAAACCAGGGAACAGGCATTTCGATCCAGGCCTCTATCTTTCGAGACTGGAGTGGGACTGAGAGCCACTCACACAGCAGGAAAGAGTCAATTCAATCCAGGCCTCTATTAATACCAGCTGGAGTGGTACTGAGCTCCTGTCACGCACCAGGAAAGAGTCAATTCAAACCAGGCCTCTATTAATACCAGTTGGAGTGGTACTGAGCCCCACTGACTCACCAGGAAGGAGCCAATTCAATCCAGGCCTCTATTAACACCAGCTGGAGTGGTACTGATCCCCAATCAAACACCAGGAAAGAGCCAATACAATCCAGATCTCTATTAATACCAGCTGGAGTGGTACTGAGCCCCACTCACACACCAGGAAAGTGCCAATTGAAACCAAATTTGTATTATTACCAGCTGGAATGGTACTGAATCCCACTCACACACCAGAAAGAGTCAATTTAAACCAGGCCTCTATTAATACCAGCTGGAGTTGTACTGAGCCCCACTCACTCACCAGGAAGGAGCCAATTCAAACCAGATCTCTATTAATACCAGCTGGAGTTGTACTGAGCTCCACTCACTCACCAGCAAGGAGCCAATTCAATCCAGACCTCAATTAATACCAGCTGGAGTGGTACTGAGCCCCACTCACTCACCAGGTTACAGCCAATTCAATCTGACCTCTATGAATACAAGCTGGTGTGGTACTGAGTCCCACTCACACATCAGGAAAGAGGCAATTCAATCCACACCTCGATAAATACCAGCTGGAGTGGGACCGAGTCCCGCTCACACAAGAGAAAGAGCCAAATCAATCCAGACCTCTATTAATACCAGCTGGAGTGGTACTGAGTCCACCTCAAACACCAGGAAAGAGCCTATTCAATCCAGACCACTATTAATACCAGCTGGAGTGGTACTGAGCCCCACTCACACAGCAGGAAAGAGTCAATTCAATCCAGACCTCTTAATACCAGCTGGAGTGGTTCTGAGTACCACTCACTCACCAGGAAGGAGCCAAATCAATCCAGACCTCTATTAATACCAGCTGGAGTGGTACTGAGCCCCACTCACTCACCAGGAAGGAGCCAATGCAATCCAGACCTCTATTAATACCAGCTGGAGTGGTACTGAGCCCCACTCACTCACCAGGAAGGAGCCAATTCAATCCAGACCTCAATTAATACCAGCTGGAGTGGTACTGAGCCCCACTCACTCACCAGGTAACAGCCAATTCAATCCAGACCTCTATGAATACAAGCTGGTGTGGTGCTGAGTCCCAATCACACACCAGCTAAGAGGATATTCAATCCAGTTCTCTATGAATGCCAGCTGGAGTGGTACTGAGTCCCACTGACAAACCAGGAAAGAGTCAAATCAATAGAGACCTCTATGAATACGAGCTGGTTTGGTACTGAGTCCCACTCACACACCAGGAAAGAGGCAATTCAATCCACACCTCGATAAATACCAGCTGGAGTGGTACTGAGCCCCACTCACTCACCAGGTAAGAGGCAATTCAATCCAGACCTCTATGAATACAAGCTGGTGTGGTACTGAGTCCCACTCACACACCAGGAAAGAGGCAATTCAATCCACACCTCGATAAATACCAGCTGGAGTGGGACTGAGTCCCACTCACACACCAGGAAAGAGCCAAATCAATCCAGACCTCTATTGATACCAGCTGGAGTGGTACTGAGTCCACCTCAAACACCAGGAAAGAGCCAAATCAATCCAGACCTCTATTAATACCTGCTGGAGTGGTACCGAGACCCACTCAAACACCAGGAAAGAGCCAAACCAATCCTGACCTCGATTAATACCAGCTGGAGTGGTACTGAGTCCCACTCACACACCAGGAAAGAAGCAATTCAATCCACACCTCGATAAATACCAGCTGGAGTTGTACTGAGTCCCACTCACACACCAGGAAAGAGGCAATTCAATCCACACCTATATAAATACCAGCTGCTGTGTAACCGAGTCCCACTCACACACCAGGAAAGAGGCAATTAAATCCAGGCGCTATTAATACCAGCTGGAGTGGAACTGAGTCACACTCACACACCAGGAAAGAGTCAACTCAATCCAGGCATCTATTAATACCAGCTGGAGTGGTACTGAGCCCCACTCATTCAGCAGGAAAGAGCCAAGTCAATCCAGGCCCCGATTAATACCAGCTGGAGTGGTACTGAGTCCCACTCACACACCAGGAAAGTGCCAATTGGAACCAAATTTCTATTATTACCAACTGGAGTGGTACTGAGCCCCAATCACACACCAGGAAAGAGGCAATTCAATCCAGGTCTCTATTAATACCAGCTGGAGTGGTACTGATTCCCACTCACTCACCAGGAAGGAGCCAATTCAATCCAGACCTCTATTAATACCAGCTGGAGTGGTACTGATCCCCACTCATACACAAGGAAAGAGGCAGTTCAATCCAGTTCTCTATTACTACCAGCTGGAGTGGTACTGATCCCCACTCACACACCAGGAAAGAGGCAATTCAATCCAGATCTCTATTAATACCAGCTGGGGTGGTACTGATTCCCACTCACACACCAGGAAAGTGGCAATTCAATCCATTCCTCTTTTAATACCAGCTGGAGTGGTAGTGAGCCCCACTGACACACCAGGAAGGAGCCAATTCAATCCAATCCTAATTTCATACCAGCTGGAGTGGTACTGAGCCCCACTCACACACCAGGTAAGGGGCAATTCAATCCAGATCTCTATTAATACCAGCTGGAGTGAAACTGAGTCCCACTCACACACCAAAAAGAGGCAATTCAATCCAGACCTCTGCATATCAGCTCGAGTGGTACTGAGCCCCAAGCACACACCAGGAAAGAAACAATTCAATCCAGACCTCTGTTCCTACCAGCTGGAGTGGGACTGAGTCCCACTCACACACCAGACAAGAGTCAATTCAATCCAGGAGTCTATCAATACCAGCTGGAGTGGTACTGAACCCCACTCAAACTCGAGGAAAGAGCCAATTCAATCCAGGTCTCTATTAATACCAGCTGGAGTGGTACTGAGTCCCAGGCAGACACCAGGAAAGAGTCAATTCAATCCACACCTCTATTAATACCAGCAGGTGTGGTACTGAGTCCCACTCACACACCAGGGAAGAGCCAATTCAATCCAGGCCTCTATTAATACCAGCTGGCGCGTACTGAGCACCACTCACACACTAGGAAAGAGCCAATTCAATCCAGACCTCTTATTACCAGCTGGAGTGGGTCTGAGCCCCACTCACACACCAGTAAAGAGTCAATTCAATCCAGCCATCTTATTAACACCAGCTGGAGAGGTACTGAGCCCCACTCACACACCAGGAAGGTGCTAATTCAATCCAGAACTCTATTAATACCAGCTGAAGTGGTACTGAGTCTCACTCAAACACCAGGAAAGAGCCAAAGCAATCCAGACCTCTATTAATACCAGCTGGAGTGGTACTGAGTCCCACTCACACACCAGGAAAGAGGCAATTCAATCCACACCTCGATAAATACCAGCAGGAGTGGGACAGAGTCCCACTCACACACCAGGAAAGAGGCAATTCAATCCACACCTCTATAAATACCAGCTGCAGTGTTACCGAGGCCCACTCACAAACCAGGAAAGACGCAATTAAATCCAAGCCTCTATTAATACAAGCTGGAGTGGAACTGAGTCCCACTCACACACCAGGAAAGAGGCAATTCAATCCACACCTCGATAAATACCAGCTGGAGTGGGACTGAGTCCCACTCACGCACCAGTAGAGCCAAATCATTCCAGAACTCTATTGATACCAGCTGGAGTGGTACTGAGTCCACCTCAAACACCAGGAAAGAGCCAAATCAATCCAGACCTCTATCAATACCAGCTGGAGTGGTACTGAGACCCACTCAAACACCAGGAAAGAGCCAAACTAATCCAGACCTCTATTAATACCAGCTGGAGTGGTACTGAGTCCCACTCACACACCAGGAAAGAGGCAATTCAATCCAGATCTCTATTAATACCAGCTGGGGTGGTACTGATCCCCACTCACACACAAGGAAACAGGCAATTCAATCCAATCCTCTTTTAATACCAGCTGGAGTGGTACTGAGTCCCCCTCACACACCAGAAAGAGTCAACTTAAACCAGGCCTCTATTAATACCAGCTGGAGTTGTACTGAGTCCCACTCACACACCAGGAAAGTGCCAATTGGAACCAAATTTCTATTATTACCAACTGGAGTGGTACTGAGCCCCAATCACACACCAGGAAAGAGGCAATTCAATCCAGGTCTCTATTAATACCAGCTGGAGTGGTACTGATTCCCACTCACTCACCAGGAAGGAGCCAATTCAATCCAGTTCTCTATTACTACCAGCTGGAGTGGTACTGATCCCCACTCACACACCAGGAAAGAGGCAATTCAATCCAGATCTCTATTAATACCAGCTGGGGTGGTACTGATCCCCACTCACACACCAGGTAAGAGGCAATTCAATCCAATCCTCTTTTAATACCAGCTGGAGTGGTAGTGAGCCCCACTGACACACCAGGAAGGAGCCAATTCAATCCAATCCTAATTTCATACCAGCTGGAGTGGTACTGAGCCCCACTCACACACAGGTCAGAGGCAATTCAATCCAGATCTCTATTAATACCAGCTGGAGTGAAACTGAGTCCCACTCACACAGCAAAAAGAGGCAATTCAATCCAGACCTCTTCATATCAGCTCGAGTGGTACTGAGCCCCAAGCACACACCAGGAAAGAAACAATTCAATCCAGACCTCTGTTCCTACCAGCTGGAGTGGGACTGAGTCCCACTCACACACCAGACAAGAGGCAATTCAATCCAGGACTCTATCAATACCAGCTGGAGTGGTACTGAACCCCACTCAAACACGAGGAAAGAGCCAATTCAATCCAGGTCTCTATTAATACCAGCTGGAGTGGTACTGAGTCCCAGGCAGACACCAGGAAAGAGTCAATTCAATCCACACCTCTATTAATACCAGCAGGAGTGGCACTGAGTCCCACTCACATTTAGGGAAGAGCCAATTCAATCCAGGCCTCTATTAATACCAGCTGGCGCGTACTGAGCACCACTCACGCACTAGGAAAGAGCCAATTCAATCCAGACCTCTTATTACCAGCTGGAGTGGGTCTGAGCCCCACTCACACACCAGTAAAGAGTCAATTCAATCCAGCCATCTTATTAACACCAGCTGGAGAGGTACTGAGACCCACTCACACACCAGGAAGGTGCTAATTCAATCCAGACCTCTATTCATACCAGCTGGAGTGGTACTGAGCCCCACTCACTCACCAGGAAGGAGCCAATTCAAACCAGACCTCTATTAATACCATCTGGAGTGGTACTGAGTCCACCTCAAACACCAGGAAAGTGCCAAATCAATCCAGAACTCTATTAATACCAGCAGGAGTGGTACTGAGTCTCACTCAAACACCAGGAAAGAGCCAAAGCAATCCAGACCTCTATTAATACCAGCTGGAGTGGTACTGAGTCCCACTCACACACCAGGAAAGAGGCAATTCAATCCACACCTCGATAAATACCAGCAGGAGTGGGACAGAGTCCCACTCACACACCAGGAAAGAGGCAATTCAATCCACACCTCTATAAATACCAGCTGCAGTGTTACCGAGGCCCACTCACAAACCAGGTAAGACGCAATTAAATCCAAGCCTCTATTAATACAAGCTGGAGTGGAACTGAGTCCCACTCACACACCAGGAAAGAGGCAATTCAATCCACACCTCGATAAATACCAGCTGGAGTGGGACTGAGTCCCACTCACACACCAGGAGAGCCAAATCATTCCAGAACTCTATTGATACCAGCTGGAGTGGTACTGAGTCCACCTCAAACACCAGGAAAGAGCCAAATCAATCCAGACCTCTATTAATACCAGCTGGAGTGGTACTGAGACCCACTCAAACACCAGGAAAGAGCCAAACTAATCCAGACCTCTATTAATACCAGCTGGAGTGGTACTGAGTCCCACTCACATACCAGGAAAGAGGCAATTCAATCCAGATCTCTATTAATACCAGCTGGAGTGAAACTGAGTCCCACTCACACACCAAAAAGAGGCAATTCAATCCAGACCTCTTCATATCAGCTCGAGTGGTACTGAGCCCCAAGCACACAGCAGGAAAGAAACAATTCAATCCAGACCTCTGTTCCTACCAGCTGGAGTGGGACTGAGTCCCACTCACACACCAGACAAGAGGCAATTCAACCCAGGACTCTATCAATACCAGCTGGAGTGGTACTGAGTCTCACTCAAACACCAGGAAAGAGCCAAAGCAATCCAGATCTCTATTAATACCAGCTGGGGTGGTACTGATCCCCACTCACACACAAGGAAACAGGCAATTCAATCCAATCCTCTTTTAATACCAGCTGGAGTGGTACTGAGTCCCCCTCACACACCAGAAAGAGTGAACTTAAACCAGCCCTCTATTAATACCATCAGAAGTGGTACTGAGCCCCACTGACACACCAGGAAGGAGCCAATTCAATCCAATCCTAATTTCATACCAGCTGGAGTGGTACTGAGCTGACTCACCAGGAAGGAGCCAATTCAATCCAGACCTCCATTAATATCAGCTGAAGTGTTACTGATCCACACTCACACACCAGGTAAGAGGCAATTCAATCCAGACCTCTTCACATCAGCTCGAGTGGTAGTGAGCCCCAAGCACATACCAGGAAAGAAACAATTCAATCCAGACCTCTGTTCATACCAGCTGGAGTGGGACTGAGTCCCACTCACACACCAGCTAAGAGGGAATTCAATCCAGGACTCTATCAATACCAGCTGGAGTGGTACTGAACCCCACTCAAACACCAGGAAAGAGCCAATTCAATCCAGGTCTCTATTAATACCAGCTGTAGTGGTACTGAGTCCCAGACAGACACCAGGAAAGAGGCAATTCAATCCACACCTCTATTAATACCAGCAGCAGTGGTACTGAGTCCCACTCACACACCAGGAAAGAGGCAATTCAATCCACACCTCTATAAATACTAGCTGCAGTGTTATCGAGTCCCACTCACACACCAGAAAAGACGCAATTAAATCCAAGCCCCGATAAAAACCAGCTGGAGTGGTACTGAGTCCCACTCAAACACCAGGAAAGAGTCAATTCAAACCAGGCCTCTATTAATACCAGCTGGAGTTGTACTGAGTCCCACTCACACACCAGGAAAGTGCCAAATGGAACCAAATTTCTATTATTACCAACTGGAGAGGTACTGAGCCCCAATCACACACCAGCCAAGAGGCAATTCAATCCAGGTCTCTATTAATACCAGCTGGAGTGGTACTGATTCCCACTCACTAACCAGGAAGGAGCCAATTCAATCCAGACCTCTATTAACACAAGCTGGAGTGGTACTGATCCCCACTCATACACAAGGAAAGAGGCAGTTCAATCTAGTTCTCTATTGCTACCAGCTGGAGTGGTACTGATCCCCACTCACACACCAGGAAAGAGGCAATTCAATCCAGATCTCTATTAATACCAGCTGGGGTGGTACTGATCCCCACTCACACACCAGGAAAGAGGCAATTCAATCCAATCCTCTTTTAATACCAGCTGGAGTGGTAGTGAGCCCCACTGACAGACCAGGAAGGAGCCAATTCAATCCAATTCTAATTTCATACCAGCTGGTGTGGTACTGAGCCCCACTCACACACCAGGTAAGAGGCAATTCAATCCAGATCTCTATTAATACCAGCTGGAGTGGAACTGAGTCCCACTCACACACCAAAAAGAGGCAATTCAATCCAGACCCTTCATATCAGCTCGAGTGGTACTGAGCCCCAAGCACACACCAGGAAAGAAACAATTCAATCCAGATCTCTGTTCCTACCAGCTGGAGTGGGACTGAGTCCCACTCACACACCAGACAAGAGGCAATTCAATACAGGACTCTATCAATACCAGCTGGAGTGGTACTGAACCCCACTCAAACACCAGGAAAGAGCCAATTCAATCCAGGTCTCTATTAATACCAGCTGGAGTGGTACTGAGTCCCAGGCAGACACCAGGAAAGAGTCAATTCAATCCACACCTCTATTAATACCAGCAGGAGTGGTGCTGAGTCCCACTCACACACCAGGGAAGAGCCGATTCAATCCAGGCCTCTATTAATACCAGCTGGCGCGTACGGAGCACCACTCACACACTAGGAAAGAGCCAATTCAATCCAGACCTCTTAATACCAGCTGGAGTGGGTCTGAGCCCCACTCACACACCAGGAAAGAGTCAATTCAATCCAGACCTCTTATTAACACCAGCTGGAGAGGTACTGAGCCCCACTCACACACCAGGAAGGTGCTAATTCAATCCAGACCTCTATTCATACCAGCTGGAGTGGTACTGAGCCCCACTCACTCACCAGGAAGGAGCCAATTCAAACCAGACCTCTATTAATACCATCTGGAGTGTTACTGAGCCCCACTCAAACACCAGGAAAGAGCCAAATCAATCCAGACCTCTATTAATACCAGCTGGAGTGGTACTGAGTCCACCTCAAACACCAGGAAAGTGCCAAATCAATCCAGACCTCTATTAATACCAGCTGGAGTGGTACTGAGTCCCACTCAAACACCAGGAAAGAGCCAAAGCAATCCAGACCTCTATTAATACCAGCTGGAGTGGTACTGAGTCCCACTCACACACCAGGAAAGAGGCAATTCAATCCACACCTCGATAAATACCAGAGGAGTGGGACTGAGTCCCACTCATACACCAGGAAAGAGGCAATTCAATCCACACATCTATAAATACCAGCTGCATTGTTACCGAGGCCCACTCACACACCAGGAAAGACGCAATGAAATCCAGGCCTCTATTAATACAAGCTGGAGTTGTACTGAGTCCCACTCACACACCAGGAAAGAGGCAATTCAATCCACACCTCGATAAATACCAGCTGGAGTGGGGCTGAGTCCCACTCACACACCAGTAGAGCCAAATCAATCCAGAAATCTATTGATACCAGCTGGAGTGGTACTGAGTCCACCTCAAACACCAGGAAAGAGCCAAATCGATCCAGACCTCTATTAATACCAGCTGGAGTGGTACTGAGACCCACTCAAACACCAGGAAAGAGCCAAACTAATCCAGACCTCTATTAATACCAGCTGGAGTGGTACTGAGTCCCACTCACACACCAAGAAAGAGGCAATTCAATCCAGATCTCTATTAATACCAGCTGGGGTGGTACTGATCCCCACTCACACACAAGGAAAGAGGCAATTCAATCCAATCCTCTTTTAATACCAGCTGGAGTGGTACTGAGTCCCCCTCACACACCAGAAAGAGTCAACTTAAACCAGCCCTCTATTAATACCATCTGGAGTGGTACTGAGCCCCACTGACACACCAGGAAGGAGCCAATTCAATCCAATCCTAATTTCATACCAGCTGGAGTGGTACTGAGCCCCACTGACTCACCAGGAAGGAGCCAATTCAATCCAGACCTCCATTAATATCAGCTGGAGTGGTACTGATCCACACTCACACACCAGGTAAGAGGCAATTCAATCCAGATCTCTATTAATACCAGCTGGAGTGGAACTGAGTTCCACTCAAGCACCAAAAAGAGGCAATTCAATCCAGACCTCTTCATATCAGCTCGAGTGGTACTGAGCCCCAAGCACACACCAGGAAAGAAACAATTCAATCCAGACCTCTGTTCATACCAGCTCGAGTGGGACTGAGTCCCACTCACACACCAGCTAAGAGGCAATTCAATCCAGGACTCTATCAAGACCAGCTGGAGTGGTACTGAACCCCACTCAAACACCAGGAAAGAGCCAATTCAATCCAGGTCTCTATTAATACCAGCTGGAGTGGTACTGAGTCCCAGACAGACACCAGGAAAGAGGAAATTCACTCCACACCTCTATTAATACCAGCAGGAGTGGTACTGAGTCCCACTCACACACCAGGGAAGAGACAATTCAATCCAGGCCTCTATTAATACCAGCTGGAGTGGTACTGAGTCCCACTCACAAACCAGGAAAGAGCCAAATCAATAGAGACCTCTATGAATACAAGCTGGTTTGGTACTGAGTCCCACTCACACACCAGGAAAGAGGCAATTCAATCCACACCTCGATAAATACCAGCTGGAGTGGGACTGAGTCCCACTCACACACCAGGAAAGAGGCAATTCAATCCACACCTCGATAAATATCAGCTGGAGTGGTACTGAGTCCACCTCAAACAGCAGGAATGAGCAAACTCAATCCAGACCATTATTAACACCAGATGGAGAGTTACTGAGCCCCACTCACACACCAGGAAAGAGCCAAATCAATCCAGACCTCTATTATAACCAGCTGGAGTGGTACTGAGTCCCACTCACACACCAGGAAAGAGGCAATTCAATCCACACCTCTATAAATACCAGCTGCAGTGTTACCGAGTCCCACTCACACACCAGGAAAGACGCAATTAAAACCAAGCCTCTATTGATACAAGCTGGAGTTGTACTGAGTCCCACTCACACACCAGGAAAGAGGCAATTCAATCCACACCTCGATAAATACCAGCTGGAGTGGGGCTGAGTCCCACTCACACACCAGTAGAGCCAAATCAATCCAGAAATCTATTGATACCAGCTGGAGTGGTACTGAGTCCTCCTCAAACACCAGGAAAGAGCCAAATCAATCCAGACCTCCATTAATACCAGCTGGAGTGGTACTGAGACCCACTCAAACACCAGGAAAGAGCCAAACTAATCCAGACATCTATTAATACCAGCAGGATTGGTACTGAGTCCCACTCACACACCAGGAAAGAGGCAATTCAATCCACACCTCCAAAAATACCAGCTGGAGTGGTACTGAGCCCCACTCACACACCAGGCAAGTGCCAATTGCAACCAAATTTCTATTATTACCAGCTGGAGTGGTACTGAGTCCCCCTCACACACCAGGAAAGAGGCAATTCAATCCACACCTCCAAAAATACCAGCTGGAGTGATACTGAGCCCCACTCACACGCCAGGCAAGTGCCAATTGCAACCAAATTTCTATTAATACCAGCTGGAGTGGTACTGAGTCCCCCTCACACACCAGAAAGAGTCAACTTAAACCAGCCCTCTATTAATACCATCTGGAGTGGCACTGAGTCCCACTCACACACCAGAAAGAGTCAATTTAAACCAAGCCTCTATTAATACCAGCTGGAGTGGTACTGAGCCCCACTCACTCTCCAGGAAGGAGCCAATTCAATCCAGACCTCTATTAATACCAGCTGGAGTGGTGCTGAGACCCACTCACTCACCAGGAAGGAGCCAATTCAATCCAGAACTCAATTAATACCAGCTAGAGTGGTACTGAGCCCCACTGAATCACCAGGTAACAGCCAATTCAATCCAGACCTCTATGAATACAAGCTGGTGTGGTGCTGAGTCCCAATCACACACCAGCTAAGAGGCACTTAAATCCAGGTCTCTATGAATACCATCTGGAGTGGTACTGAGTCCCACTCACAAACCAGGAAAGAGCCAAATCAACAGAGACCTCTATGAATACAAGCAGGTTAGGTACTGAGGCCCACTCACACACCAGGAAAGAGGCAATTCAATCCACACCTCGACAAATACCAGCTGGAGTGGGACTGAGACCCACTCACACACCAGGAAAGAGCCAAATCAATGCAGACCTCTATTAATACCAGCTGGAGTGGTACTGAGTCCACCTCAAACACCAGGAAAGAGCCAATTCAATTCAGACCACTATTAATACCAGCTGGAGTGGTACTGAGCCCCACTCACTCACCAGGAAACAGCAATTCAATCCAGACCTCTATGAATACAAGCTGCTGTGGTACTGATTACCACTCACACACCAGGAAGGAGCCAATTCAATCCAGACCTCTATTAATACCAGCTGGAGTGGTACTGAGCCCCACTGACTCACCAGGTAACAGCCAATTCAATCTAGTCCTCTATGAATACAAGCTGGTGTGGTGCTGAGTCCCAATCACACACCAGCTAAGAGGCAATTAAATCCAGGTCTCTATGAATACCAGCTGGAGTGGTACTGAGTCCCACTCACAAACCAGGAAAGAGTCAATTCAATAGAGACCTCTATGAATACAAGCTGGTTTGGTACTGAGTCCCACTCACACACCAGGAAAGAGGCAATTCAATCCACACCTCGATAAATACCAGCTGGAGTGGAACTGAGTCCCACTCAAACACCAGGAAAGAGTCAATTCAAACCAGGCCTCTATTAATACCAGCTGGAGTTGTACTGAGTCCCACTCACACACGAGGAAGGTGCCAATTGGAACCAAATTTCTATTATTACCAACTGGAGTGGTACCGAGCCCCAATCACACACCAGGAAAGAGGCAATTCAATCCAGGTCTCTATTAATACCAGCTGGAGTGGTACTGATTCCCACTCACTCCCCAGGAAGGAGCCAATTCAATCCAGACCTCTATTAATACCAGCTGGAGTGGTACGGATCCCCACTCATACACAAGGAAAGAGGCAATTCAATCCAGATCTCTATTAATACCAGCTGGGGCGGTACTGATCCCCACTCACACACCAGGAAAGAGGCCAATCAATCCAATCCTCTTTTAGTACCAGCTGGAGTGGTAGTGAGCCCCACTGACACACCAGGAAGGGGCCAATTCAATCCAATCCTAATTTCATAACAGCTGGAGTGGTACTGAGCCCCACTGACTCACCAGGTAGGAGCCAATTCAATCCAGACCTCCATTAATATCAGCTGGAGTGGTACTGATCCACACTCACACACCAGGTAAGAGGCAATTCAATCCAGATCTCTATTAATACCAGCTGGAATGGAACAGAGTCCCACTCACACACCAAAAAGAGGCAATTCAATCCAGACCTCTTCATATCAGCTCGAGTGGTACTGAGCCCCAAGCACACACCAGGAAAGAAACAATTCAATCCAGACCTCTGTTCATGCCAGCTGGAGTGGGACTGAGTCCCACGCACACACCAGCTAAGAGTCAATTCAATCCAGGACTCTATCAAGACCAGCTGGAGTGGTACTGAACCCAACTCACAAACCAGAAAAGAGTCAATTCAATCCACACCTCTAGTAATACCAGCAGGAGTGTTACTGAGTCCCACGCACACACCAGGGAAGAGCCAATTCAATCCAGGCCTCTATTAATACCAGCTGGCGCGTACTGAGACCCACTCACACACTGGGAAAGAGCCAATTCAATCCAGACCGCTTAATACCAGCTGGAGTGGGACTGAGCCCCACTCACACACCAGGAAAGAGTCATTTCAATCCAGACCTCTTATTAACACCAGTTGGAGAGGTACTGAGCCCCACTCACACACCAGGAAGGTGCTAATTCAATCCAGACCTCTATTCATACCAGCTGGAGAGGTACTGAGCCCCACTCACTCACCAGGAAGGAGACAATTCAAACAAGACCTCTATTAATACCATCTGGAGTGGCACTAAGCCCCACTCAAACACCAGGAAAGAGCCAAATCAATCCAGACCTCTATTAATACCAGCTGGAGTGGTACTGAGTCCACCTCAAACACCAGGAAAGTGCCAAATCAATGCAGACCTCTATGAATACCTGCTGGAGTGTTACTGAGTCCACCTCAAACACCAGGAAAGAGCCAAATCAATCCAGACCTCTATTAATACCAGCTGGAGTGGTACTGATTCCCACTCACTCACCAGGAAGGAGCCAATTCAATCCAGACCTCTATTAATACCAGCTGGAGTGGTACGGATCCCCACTCATACACAAGGAAAGAGGCAATTCAATCCAGATCTCTATTAATACCAGCTGGGGCGGTACTGATCCCCACTCACACACCAGGAAAGAGGCCAATCAATCCAATCCTCTTTTAGTACCAGCTGGAGTGGTAGTGAGCCCCACTGACACACCAGGAAGGGGCCAATTCAATCCAATCCTAATTTCATACCAGCTGGAGTGGTACTGAGCCGCACTGACTCACCAGGTAAGAGCCAATTCAATCCAGACCTCCATTAATATCAGCTGGAGTGGTACTGATCCACACTCACACACCAGGTAAGAGGCAATTCAATCCAGATCTCTATTAATACCAGCTGGAATGGAACAGAGTCCCACTCACACACCAAAAAGAGGCAATTCAATCCAGACCTCTTCATATCAGCTCGAGTGGTACTGAGCCCCAAGCACACACCAGGAAAGAAACAATTCAATCCAGACCTCTGTTCATGCCAGCTGGAGTGGGACTGAGTCCCACGCACAAACCAGCTAAGAGTCAATTCAATCCAGGACTCTATCAAGACCAGCTGGAGCGGTACTGAACCCAACTCACAAACCAGAAAAGAGTCAATTCAATCCACACCTCTAGTAATACCAGCAGGAGTGTTACTGAGTCCCACGCACACACCAGGGAAGAGCCAATTCAATCCAGGCCTCTATTAATACCAGCTGGCGCGTACTGAGACCCACTCACACACTGGGAAAGAGCCAATTCAATCCAGACCGCTTAATACCAGCTGGAGTGGGACTGAGCCCCACTCACACACCAGAAAAGAGTCATTTCAATCCAGACCTCTTATTAACACCAGTTGGAGAGGTACTGAGCCCCACTCACACACCAGGAAGGTGCTAATTCAATCCAGACCTCTATTCATACCAGCTGGAGAGGTACTGAGCCCCACTCACTCACCAGGAAGGAGACAATTCAAACAAGACCTCTATTAATACCATCTGGAGTGGCACTAAGCCCCACTCAAACACCAGGAAAGAGCCAAATCAATCCAGACCTCTATTAATACCAGCTGGAGTGGTACTGAGTCCACCTCAAACACCAGGAAAGTGCCAAATCAATGCAGACCTCTATGAATACCTGCTGGAGTGTTACTGAGTCCACCTCAAACACCAGGAAAGAGCCAAATCAATCCAGACCTCTATTAATACCAGCTGGAGTGGTACTGAGTCTCACTCACACACCAGGAAAGAGGCAATTCAATCCACACCTCGATAAATACCAGCTGGAGTGGGACTGAGTCCCACTCACACACCAGGAAAGAGGCAATTCAATCCACACCTCTATAAATACCAGCAGCAGTGTTACCGAGTCCCACTCACACACCAGGAAAGAGGCAATTAAATCCAGGCGCTATTAATACCAGCTGGAGTGGTACTGATCCCCACTCACCCACCAGGAAAGAGGCAATTCAATCCAGATCTCTATTAATACCAGCTGGGGTGGTACTGATCCCCACTCACACACCAGGAAAGAGGCAATTCAATCCAATCCTCTTTTAATACCAGCTGGAGAGGTACTGAGCCCCACTGACACTCCAGGAAGGAGCCAATTCAATCCAGTCCTAATTTCATACCAGCTGGAGTGGTACTGAACCCCACTGACTCACCAGGAAGTAGCCAATTCAATCCAGACCTCCATTAATATCAGCTGGAGTGGCACTGATCCACACTCACACATCAGGTAAGAGGTAATTCAATCCAGATCTCTATTAATACCAGCTGGAGTGGAACTGAGTCCCACTCACACACCAGCTAAGAGGCAATTCAATCCAGGACTCTATCAATACCAGCTCGAGTGGTACTGAGCCCCAAGCACACACCAGGAAAGAGCCAATTCAATCCAGGTCTCTATTAATACCAGCTGGAGTGGTACTGAGTCCCAGACAGACACCAGGAAAGATTCAATTCAATCCAGGCCTCTATTGATACCAGCTGGCGCGTACTGAGCCCCACTCACACACCAGGAAAGAGCCAATTCAATCCAGACCTCTTAATACCAGCTGGAGTGGGACTTAGCCCCACTCACTCACCAGTAAAGAGTCAATTCAATCCAGACCTCTTATTAACACCAGCTGGAGAGGTACTGAGCCCCACTCACGCACCAGGAAGTTGCTAATTCAATCCAGACCTCTATTCATACCAGCTGGAGTGGTACTGAGCCCCACTCACTCACCAGGAAGGAGCCAATTCAAACCAGACCTCTATTAATACCACCTGGAGTGGTACTGAGCCCTACTGAAACACCAGGAAAGAGCCAAATCAATCCAGACCTCTATTAATACCAGCTGGAGTGGTGCTGAGTCCCACTCAAACACCAGGAAAGAGCCAAATCAATCCAGACCTCTATTAGTACCAGCTGGAGTGGTACTGAGCCCCACTCACTCACCAGGAAACAGCAGTTCAATCCAGACCTCTATGAATACAAGCTGGTGTGGTACTGAGTCCCACTCACACACCAATAAGGAGCCAATTCAATCCAGACCTCAATTAATACCACCTGGAGTGGTACTGAGCCCTACTGAAACACCAGGAAAGAGCCAAATCAATCCAGACCTCTATTAATACCAGCTGGAGTGGTGCTGAGTCACACTCAAACACCAGGAAAGAGCCAAATCAATCCAGACCTCTATTAGTACCAGCTGGAGTGGTACTGAGCCCCACTCACTCACCAGGAAACAGCAGTTCAATCCAGACCTCTATGAATACAAGCTGGTGTGGTACTGAGTCCCTCTCACACACCAATAAGGAGCCAATTCAATCCAGACCTCAATTAATACCAGCTGGAGTGGGACTGAGTCCCACTCAAACACCAGGAAAGGGTCAATTCAAACCATGCCTCTATTAATACCAGCTGGAGTTGTACTGAGTCCCACTCACACACCAAAAAGAGGCAATTCAATCCAGACCTCTTCATATCAGCTCGAGTGGTACTGAGCCCCAAGCACACACCAGGAAACAAACAATTCAATCCAGACCTCTGTTCATACCAGCTGGAGTGGAACTGAGTCCCACTCACACACCAGCTAAGAGGCAATTCAATGCAGGACTCTATCAATACCAGCTGGAGTGGTAATGAACCCCACTCAAACACCAGGAAAGAGCAAATTCAATCCACACCTCTATTAATACCAGCTGGCGCGTACTGAGACCCACTCACACACTGGGAAAGAGCCAATTCAATCCAGACCTCTTAATACCAGCTGGAGTGGGACTGAGCCCCACTCACACACCAGGAAAGAGTCAATTCAATCCAGACCTCTTATTCACACCAGTTGGAGAGGTACTGAGTCCCACTCACACACCAGGAAGGTGCTAATTCAATCCAGACCTCTATGAACACCAGCTGGAGTGGTACTGAGCCCCACTCACTCACCAGGAAGGAGCCAATTCAAACCAGACCTCTATTAATACCATTTGGAGTGGTACTGACCCCCACTCAAACACCAGGAAAGAGCCAAATCATGCAGACCTCTATTAATACCAGCTGGAGTGGTACTGAGTCCCACTCACACACCAGGAAAGAGGCAATTCAATCCACACCTCGATAAATACCAGCTGGAGTGGGACTGAGTCCCACTCACACACCAGGAAAGAGGCAATTCAATCCACACCTCTATAAATACCAGCTGCAGTGTTACTGAGTCCCACTCACAAACCAGGAAAGACGCAATTAAATCCAGGCCTCTATTAATACCAGCTGGAGTGGAACTGAGTCCCACTCACACCCCAGGAAATAAGCAATTCAATCCACACCTCGATAAATACCAGCTGGAGTGGGACTGAGTCCCACTCACACACCAGGAAGGAGCCAAATCAATCCAGACCTCTATTGATACCAGCTGGAGTTGTACTGAGACCCACTCAAACACCAGGAAAGAGCCAAACCAGTCCAGACATCTATTAATACCAGCTGGAGTGGTACTGAGTCCCACTCACACACCAGGAAAGAGGCAATTCAATCCACACCTCGATAAATACCAGCTGCAGTGTTACTGAGTCCCACTCACACACCAGGAAAGAGGCAATTAAATTCTGGCGCTATTAATACCAGCTGGAGTGGTACTGAGTCCCACTCACTCACCAGGAAGGAGCCAATTCAATCCAGACCTCTATTAATACCAGCTGGAGTGGTACTGATCCCCACTCATACACAAGGAAAGAGGCAGTTCAATCCAGTTCTCTATTTCTACCAGCTGGAGTGGTACTGATCCCCACTCACACACCAGGAAAGAGGCAATTCAATCCAGATCTCTATTAATACCAGCTGGCGCGTACTGAGACCCACTCACACACTAGGAAAGAGCCAATTCAATCCAGACCTCTTAATACCAGCTGGAGTGGGACTGAGCCCCACTCACACACCAGGAAAGAGTCAATTCAATCCAGAACTCTTATTAACACCAGTTGGAGAGGTACGGAGCCCCACTCACACAACAGGAAGGTGCTAATTCAATCCAGACCTCTATTCATACCAGCTGGAGTGGTACTGAGCCCCACTCACTCACCAGGAAGGAGCCAATTCAAACCAGACCTCTATTAATACCATCTGGAGTGGTACTGAGCCCCACTCAAACACCAGGAAAGAGCCAAATCAATCCAGACCTCTATTAATACCAGCTGGAGTGTTACTGAGTCCACCTCAAACACTAGGAACGTGCCAAATCAATGCAGACTTCTATTAATACCAGCTGGAGTGGTACTGAGTCCCACTCACACACCAGGAAAGAGGCAATTCAAACCACACCTCGATAAATACCAGCTGGAGTGGGACTGAATCCCACTCACACACCAGGAAAGAGGCAATTCAATCCACACCTCTATAAATACCAGCTGCAGTGTTACTGAGTCCCACTCACACACCAGGAAAGACGCAATTAAATCCAGGCCTCTATTAATACCAGCTGGAGTGGTACTGAGTCCACCTCAAACACCAGGAAAGAGCCAAACCAATCCAGACCTCTATTAACACCAGCTGGAGTGGTACTGAGACCCACTCAAAGACCAGGAAAGAGCCAAACCAATCCAGACCTCTATTAATACCAGCTGGAGTGGTACTGAGTCCCACTCACACACCAGGTAAGAGGCAATTCAATCCACACCTCGATAAATGCCAGCTGGAGTGGGACTGAGTCCCACTCACACACCAGGAAAGAGGCAATTCAATCCAGGCCTCTATTAATACCAGCTGGCGCGTACTGAGACCCACTCACACACTAGGAAAGAGCCAATTCAATCCAGACCTCTTAATACCAGCTGGAGTGGGACTGAGCCCCACTCACACACCAGGAAAGAGTCAATTCAATCCAGACCTCTTATTAACACCAGTTGGAGAGGTACTGAGCCCCACTCACACAACAGGAAGGTGCTAATTCAATCCAGACCTCTATTCATACCAGCTGGAGTGGTACTGAGCCCCACTCACTCACCAGGAAGGAGCCAATTCAAACCAGACCTCTATTAATACCATCTGGAGTGGTACTGAGCCCCACTCAAACACCGGGAAAGAGCCAAATCAATCCAGATCTCTATTAATACCAGCTGGAGTGTTACTGAGTCCACCTCAAACACCAGGAACGTGCCAAATCAATGCAGACCTCTATTAATACCAGCTGGAGTGGTACTGAGACCCACTCAAAGACCAGGAAAGAGCCAAACCTATCCAGACCTCTATTAATACCAGCTGGAGTGGTACTGAGTCCCACTCACACACCAGGAAAGAGGCAATTCAATCCACACCTCGATAAATGCCAGCTGGAGTGGGACTGAGTCCCACTCACACACCAGGAAAGAGGCAATTCAATCCAGGCCTCTATTAATACCAGCTGGCGCGTACTGAGACCCACTCACACACTAGGAAAGAGCCAATTCAATCCAGACCTCTTAATACCAGCTGGAGTGGGACTGAGCCCCACTCACACACCAGGAAAGAGTCAATTCAAACCAGACCTCTTATTAACACCAGTTGGAGAGGTACTGAGCCCCACTCACACAACAGGAAGGTGCTAATTCAATCCAGACCTCTATTCATACCAGCTGGAGTTGTACTGAGCCCCACTCACTCACCAGGAAGGAGCCAATTCAAAACAGACCTCTATTAATACCATCTGGAGTGGTACTGAGCCCCACTCAAACACCGGGAAAGAGCCAAATCAATCCAGACCTCTATTAATACCAGCTGGAGTGTTACTGAGTCCACCTCAAACACCAGGAACGTGCCAAATCAATGCAGACCTCTATTAATACCAGCTGGAGTGGTACTGAGTCCCACTCACACACCATGAAAGAGGCAATTCAATCCACACCTCGATAAATACCAGCTGGAGTGGGACTGAGTCCCACTCACACACCAGGAAAGAGGCAATTCAATCCACACCTCTATAAATACCAGCTGCAGTGTTACTGAGTCCCACTCACAATCCAGGAAAGACGCAATTAAATCCAGGCCTATATTAATACCAGCTGGAGTGGAACTGAGTCCAACTCACACACCAGGAAACAGGCAATTCAATCCACACCTCGATAAATGCCAGCTGGAGTGGGACTGAGTCCCACTCACACACCCGGAAAGAGCCAAATCAATCCAGACCTCTATTGATACCAGCTGGAGTGGTACTGAGTCCACCTCAAACACCAGGTAAGAGCCAAATCAATCCAGACCTCTATTAATACCAGCTGGAGTGGTACTGAGACCCACACAAACACCAGGAAAGTGCCAAACCAATCCAGACCTCTATTAATACCAGCTGGAGTGGTACTGAGTCCCACTCACACACCAGGAAAGAGGCAATTCAATCCACACCTCGATAAATGCCAGCTGAAGTGGGACTGAGTCCCACTCACACACCAGGAAAGAGGCAATTCAATCCACACCTCTATAAATACCAGCTGCAGTGTTACCGAGTCCCACTCACACACCAGGAAAGAGGCAACTAAATCGAAGCGCTATTAATACCAGCTGGAGTGGAACTGAGTCTCACTCACACACCAGGAAAGAATCAACTCAATCCAGGCATCCATTAATACCAGCTGGAGTTGTACTGAGCCCCACTCACACACCAGGAAAGAACCAAGTCAATCCAGGCCACGATTAATACCAGCTGGAGTGGTACTGAGTCCCACTCAAACACCAGGAAAGAGTCAATACAAACCAGGCCTCTATTAATACCAGCTGGAGTTGTACTGAGTCCCACTCACACACCAGGAAAGAGCCAATTGGAACGAAATTTCTATTATTAACAACTGGAGTGGTACTGAGCCCGAATCACACACCAGGAAAGAAGCAATTCAATCTTGGTCTCTATTAATACCAGCTGGAGTGGTACTGAGTCCCACTCACTCACCAGGAAGGAGCCAATTCAATCCAGACCTCTATTAATACCAGCTGGAGTGGTACTGATCCCCACTCATACACAAGGAAAGAGGCAGTTCAATCCAGTTCTCTATTAATACCAGCTGGGGTGGTACTGATCCCCACTCACACACCAGGAAAGAGGCAATTCAATCCAATCCTCTTATAATACCAGCTGGAGAGGTACTGAGCCCCACTGACATACCAGGAAGGAGCCAATTCAATCCAGACCTCTATTAATACCAGCTGGAGTGGTACTGAGTCCCACTCACACACCAAGAAAGAGCCAATCAAATCCAGACCTCTATTAATAACAGCAGGAGTGGTACTGAGTCCCACTCACACACCAGGGAAGAGCCAATTCAATCCAATCCTAATTTCATACCAGCTGGAGTGGTACTGAGCCCCACTGACTCACCAGGAAGGAGCCAATTCAATCCAGACCTCTATTAATACCAGCTGGAGTGGTACTGAGTCCCACTCACACACCAAGAAAGAGCCAATCAAATCCAGACCTCTATTAATAACAGCAGGAGTGGTACTGAGTCCCACTCACACACCAGGGAAGAGCCAATTCAATCCAATCCTAATTTCATACCAGCTGGAGTGGTACTGAGCCCCACTGACTCACCAGGAAGGAGCCAATTCAATCCAGACCTCCATTAATATCAGCTGGAGTGGTACTGATCCACACTCACACACCAGGTCAGAGGCATTTCAATCCAGATCTCCATTAATACCAGCTGGAGTGGAACTGAGTCCCACTCACACACCAAAAAGAGGCAATTCAATCCAGACCTCTTCATATCAGCTCGAGTGTTACTGAGCCCCAAGCACACACCAGGAAAGAAACAATTCAATCCAGACCTCTGTTCATACCAGCTGGAGTGGGACTGAGTCCCACTCACACACCAGGAAAGAGCCAATCAATCCAGGTCTCTATTAATACCAGCTGGAGTGGTACTGAGTCCCACTCAAACACCAGGAAAGAGCCAAATCAATCCAGACCTCTATTAATACCAGCTGGAGTGGTACCGAGTCCCACTCAAACACCAGGAAAGAGCCAAATCAATCCAGACCGCTATTAATACCAGCTGGAGTGGTACTGACTCCCACTCAAACACCAGGAAAGAGCCAAATCAATCCAGACCTCTATTAATACCAGCTGGAGTGGGACTGAGTCCCACGCACACACCAGGAAAGAGCCAATCAAATCCAGACCTCTATTAATAACAGCAGGAGTGGTAATGAGTCCCACTCACACACCAGGGAAGAGCCAATTCAATCCAGGCCTCTATTGATGCCAGCAGGCGCGCACTGAGCCCCACTCACACACCAGGAAAGAGCCAATTCAAACAAGACCTCTGTTAATACCATCTGGAGTGGTACTGAGCCCCACTCAAACACCAGGAAGGAGCCAATACAAACAAGACCTCTGTTAATACCATCTGGAGTGGTACTGAGTCCCACTCACTCACCAGGAAGGAGCCAATTCAAACAAGACCTCTGTTAATACCATCTGGAGTGGTACTGAGCCCCACTCAAACAGCAGGAAAGAGCCAAATCAATCCTGACCTCTATTAACACCAGCTGGAGTGGTACTGAGTCCCACTCACACACCAGGAAAGAGGCAATTCAATCCAGGCCTCTATTAATACCAGCTGGAGTGGAACTGAGACCCACTCACACACCAGGAAAGTGCCAGTTCAATCCAGATCTCTATTAATACCAGCTAGAGAGGTACTGAAACCCACTCACACACCAGGAAAGTGCCAATTAAATCCAGGCCTCTATTAATACCAGCTGGAGTGGTACTGAGCCCCACACACTCACCAGGAAAGAGCCAATTCAATCCAGACCTCTATTAATACCAGCTGGAGTGGAACTGAGGCTCACTCAAACACCAGGAAAGAGTCAATTCAATCCACACCTCTACTAATACCAGCTGGAGTGGCACTGAGTCCCACTCAAACACCAGGAAAGAGCCAAATCAATCCAGACCTCTATTAATACCAGCTGGAGTGGTACTGAGTCCCACTCAAACACCAGGAAAGAGCCAAATCAATCCAGACCTCTATTAATACCAGCTGGAGTGGTACCGAGTCCCACTCAAACACCAGGAAAGAGCCAAATCAATCCAGACCGCTATTAATACCAGCTGGAGTGGTACTGACTCCCACTCAAACACCAGGAAAGAGCCAAATCAATCCAGACCTCTATTAATACCAGCTGGAGTGGGACTGAGTCCCACGCACACACCAGGAAAGAGCCAATCAAATCCAGACCTCTATTAATAACAGCAGGAGTGGTAATGAGTCCCACTCACACACCAGGGAAGAGCCAATTCAATCCAGGCCTCTATTGATACCAGCTGGCGCGCACTGAGCCCCACTCACACACCAGGAAAGAGCCCATTCAATCCAGACCTCTTAATACCAGCTGGAGTGGGACTGAGCCCCACTCACTCACCAGTAAAGAGTCAATTCAATCCAGACCTCTTATTGACACCAGCTGGAGAGGTTCTGAGCCCCACTCACACACCAGGAAGGTGCTAATTCAATCCAGACCTCTATTCATACCACCTGGAGTGGTACTGTGCCCCACTCACTCACCAGGAAGGAGCCAATTCAAAGCAGACCTCTAGTAATACCATCTGGAGTGGTACTGAGCCCTACTCAAACACCAGGAAAGAGCCAAATCAATCCAGACCTCTATTAATACCAACTGGAGTGGTGCTGAGTCCCACTCACACACCTGGAAAGAGACAATTCAATCCACACCTCGATAAATAAAAGCTGGCGTGGTACTGAGTCCCACTCACACACCAGGAAAGAGGCAATTCAATCCACACCTCTATAAATACCAGCTGCAGTGGTACTGAGCCCCACTCACTCACCAGGAAGGAGCCAATTCAAACCAGACCTCTGTTAATACCATCTGGAGTGGTACTGAGCCCCACTCAAACACCAGGAAAGAGCCAAATCAATCCTGACCTCTATTAACACCAGCTGGAATAGTACTGAGTCCCACTCAAACACCAGAAAAGAGCCAAATCAATCCAGACCTCTACTAATACCAGCTGGAGTGGTACTGAGTCCCACTCACACACCAGGAAAGACGCAATTCAATCCACACATCGATAAATAAAAGCTGGAGTGGTACCGAGTCCCACTCACACACCAGGAAAGAGTCAATTCAATCCAGACCTCTACTAATACCAGCTGGAGTGGCACTGAGTCCCACTCAAACACCAGGAAAGAGCCAAATCAATCCAGACCTCTATTAATACCAGCTGGAGTGGTACTGAGTCCCACTCAAACACCAGGAAAGAGCCAAATCAATCCAGACCTCTATTAATACCAGCTGGAGTGGTACCGAGTCCCACTCAAACACCAGGAAAGAGCCAAATCAATCCAGACCGCTATTAATACCAGCTGGAGTGGTACTGACTCCCACTCAAACACCAGGAAAGAGCCAAATCAATCCAGACCTCTATTAATACCAGCTGGAGTGGTACTGAGTCTCACTCACACACCAGGAAAGAGTCAATTCAATCCAGGCCTCTATAAATACCAGCTGCAGTGTTACCGAGTCCTACTCACACACCAGGAAAGAGGCAACTAAATCCAGGCCTCTATTAATACCAGCTGGAGTGGCACTGAGTCCAACTCACACACCAGGAAAGAGCCAATTCAATCCAGGCCTCTATAAATACCAGCTGAAGTGGTACTGAGCCCCACTCACTTCCCAGGAAAGAGCCAATTCAGTCCAGGCCTCCATAAATACCAGCTGAAGTGGTACTGAGCCCCACTCACACACCAGGAAAGAGGCAATTCAATCCACACCTCGATAAATACCTTCTGGAGTGGGACTGAGCCCCACTCACGCACCAGGAAAGAGCCAATTCAATCCAGAATTCTGTTAACACCAGCTGGAGTGGTACCGAGACCCACTGACACACCAGGAAAGAGGCAATTAAATCCAGGTCTCTATGAATACCAGCTGGAGTGGTACTGAGTCCCACTCACACGCCAGGAAAGAGAAATATCAATCCACACCTCTATAATTACCAGCTGCAGCGTTACCTAGTCCCACTCACACACCAGGAAAGACGCAATTAAATCCAGGCCTCTATTAATACCAGCTGGAGTGGAACTGAGTCCCACTCACACACCAGGAGGAGTCAATTCAATCCAGGCATCTATTAATACCAGCTGGAGTGGTACTGATCCGCACTCACACACCAGGAAAGAGCCAGTTCAATCCAGATCTCTATTAATACCGGCTGGAGTGGTACTGAAACCCACTCACACACCAGGAAAGTGCCAATTAAATCCAGGCCTCTATTAATACCAGCTGGAGTGGTACTGAGCCCCACACACTCACCAGGAAAGAGCCAATTCAATCCAGACCTCTATTAATACCAGCTGGAGTGGAACTGAGGCTCACTCAAACACCAGGAAAGAGTCAATTCAATCCAGTCCTCTACTAATACCAGCTGGAGTGGCACTGAGTCCCACTCAAACACCAGGAAAGAGCCAAATCAATCCAGACCACTATTAATACCAGCTGGAGTGGCACTGAGTCACACTCAAACACCAGGAAAGAGCCTAATCAATCCAGACCTCTATTAATACCAGCTGGAGTGGTACCGAGTCCCACGCACACACCAGGAAAGAGCCAATCAAATCCAGACCTCTATTAATAACAGCAGGAGTGGTAATGAGTCTCACTCACACACCAGGAAAGAGTCAATTCAATCCAGGCCTCTATAAATACCAGCTGCAGTGTTACCGAGTCCCACTCACACACCAGGAAAGAGGCAATTAAATCCAGGCCTCTATTAATACCAGCTGGAGTGGTACTGAGTCCCACTCACACACCACGAAAGAGAAATATCAATCCACACCTCTATAAATACCAGCTGCAGTGTTACCGATTCCCACTCACACACCAGGAAAGACGCAATTAAATCCAGGCCTCCATTAATACCAGCTGGGGCGGAACTGAGTGCCACTCACACACCAGGAAAGAGTCAATTCAATCCAGGCATCTATTAATACCAGCTGGAGTGGTACTGATCCGCACTCACACACCAGGAAAGAGCCAGTTCAATCCAGATCTCTATTAATACCAGCTGGAGTGATACTGAAACCCACTCACACACCAGGAAAGTGCCAATTAAATCCAGGCCTCTATTAATACCAGCTGGAGTGGTACTGAGCCCCACACACTCACCAGGAAAGAGCCAATTCAATCCAGACCTCTATTAATACCAGCTGGAGTGGAACTGAGGCTCACACAAACACCAGGAAAGAGTCAATTCAATCCAGACCTCTACTAATACCAGCTGGAGTGGCACTGAGTCCCACTCAAACACCGGGAAAGAGACAAATCAATCCAGACCTCTATTAATACCAGCTGGAGTGGTACCGAGTCCGACTCAAACACCAGGAAAGAGCCAAATCAATCCAGACCGCTATTAATACCAGCTGGAGTGGTGCTGATTCCCACTCAAACACCAGGAAAGAGCCAAATCAATCCAGACCTCTATTAATACCAGCTGGAGTGGTACTGAGTCTCACTCACACACCAGGAAAGAGTCAATTCAATCCAGGCCTCTATAAATACCAGCTGCAGTGTTACCGAGTCCCACTCACACACCAGGAAAGAGGCAACTAAATCCAGGCCTCTATTAATACCAGCTGGAGTGGTACTGAGTCCCACTCACACACCAGGAAAGAGCCAATTCAATCCAGGCCTCTATAAATACCAGCTGAAGTGGTACTGAGCCCCACTCACTTCCCAGGAAAGAGCCAATTCAGTCCAGGCCTCCATAAATACCAGCTGAAGTGGTACTGAGCCCCACTCACACACCAGGAAAGAGGCAATTCAATCCAGGCATCTATTAATACCAGCTGGAGTGGTACTGATCCGCACTCACACACCAGGAAGGTGCCAGTTCAATCCAGATCCCTATTAATACCAGCTGGAGTGGCACTGAGTCCCACTCACACACCAGGAAAGAGCCAATCAAATCCAGACCGCTATTAATAACAGCAGGAGTGGTACTGAGTCCCACTCAGACACCAGGGAAGAGCCAATTCAATCCAGGCCTCTATTGATACCAGCTGAAGTGGTACTGAATCCCACTCACACACCAGGAAAGAGCCAATTCAATCCAGGTCTCTATTAATACCAGCTGGAGTGGTACTGAGTCCCAGACAGACACCAGGAAAGAGTCAATTCAATCCACACCTCTCTTAATACCAGCTGGAGTGGTACTGAGACCCACTCACACACCAGGGAAGAGCCAATTCAAGCCAGGCCTCTATTGATACCAGCTGGCGCGCACTGAGCCCCACTCACACACCAGGAAAGAGCCAATTCAATCCAGACCTCTTAATACCAGCTGGAGTGGGACTGAGCCCCACTCACTCACCAGTAAAGAGTCAATTCAATCCAGACCTCTTATTGACACCAGCTGGAGAGTTACTGAGCCCCACTCACACACCAGGAAGGTGCTAATTCAATCCAGACCTCTATTCATACCACCTGGAGTGGCACTGAGCCCCACTCACTCACCAGGAAGGAGCCAATTCAAAGCAGACCTCTATTAATACCATCTGGAGTGGTACTGAGCCCTACTCAAACACCAGGAAAGAGCCAAATCAATCCAGACCTCTATTAATACCAGCTGGAGTGGTGCTGAGTCCCACTCAAACACCAGGAAAGAGCCAAATCAATCCAGACCTCTATTAATACCAACTGGAGTGGTGCTGAGTCCCACTCACACAGTAGGAAAGAGGCAATTCAATCCACACCTCGATAAATAAAAGCTGGCGTGGTACTGAGTCCCACTCACACACCAGGAAAGAGGCAATTCAATCCACACCTCTATTGGTAGGTAAATTGGCCATTATAAATTGTCACTAGTATAGGTAGGTGGTAGGGAAATATAGGGACAGATGGGGATGTTTGGTAGGAATATGGGATTAGTGTAGGATTAGTATAAATGTGTGGTTGATGGTCGGCACAGACTCGGTGGGCCGAAGGGCCTGTTTCAGTGCTGTATCTCTAATCTAATCTAATCTAAATACCAGCTGCAGTGGTACTGAGCCCCACTCACTCACCAGGAAGGAGCCAATTCAAACCAGACCTCTATGAATACCATCTGGAGTGGTACTGAACCCCACTCAAACACCAGGAAAGAGCCAAATCAATCCAGACCTCTATTAATACCAGCTGGAGTGGTACCGAGTCCCACTCAAACACCAGGAAAGAGCCAAATCATTCCAGACCTCTACTAATACCAGCTGGAGTGGTACTGAGTCCCACTCACACACCAGGAAAGAGGCAATTCAATCCACACATCGATAAATAAAAGCTGGAGTGGTACCGAGTCCCACTCACACACCTGGAAAGACGCAATTAAATCCAGGCCTCCATAAATACCAGCTGGAGTGGAACTGAGTCCCACTCACACACCAGGAAAGAGTCAATTCAATCCAGGCATCTATTAATACCAGCTGGAGTGGTACTGATCCGCACTCACACACCAGGAAAGTGCCAGTTCAATCCAGATCTCTATTAGTCCCAGCTGGAGTTGTACTGAAACCCACTCACACACCAGGAAAGTGCCAATTAAATCCAGGCCTCTATTAATACCAGCTGGAGTGGTACTGAGCCCCACACACTCACCAGGAAAGAGCCAATTCAATCCAGACCTCTATTAATACCAGCTGGAGTGGAACTGAGGCTCACTCACACACCAGGAAAGAGTCAATTCAATCCAGACCTCTACTAATACCAGCTGGAGAGGTACTGAGTCCCACTCAAACACCAGGAAAGAGCCAAATCAATCCAGACCTCTATTAATACCAGCTGGAGTGGTACCGAGTCCCACTCAAACACCAGGAAAGAGCCAAATCAATCCAGACCGCTATTAATACCAGCTGGAGTGGTGCTGATTCCCACTCAAACACCAGGAAAGAGCCAAATCAATCCAGACCTCTATTAATACCAGCTGGAGTGGTACTGAGTCTCACTCACACACCAGGAAAGAGTCAATTCAATCCAGGCCTCTATAAATACCAGCTGCAGTGTTACCGAGTCCCACTCACACACCAAGAAAGAGGCAACTAAATCCAGCCCTCTATTAATACCTGCTGGAGTGGTACTGAAGCACACTCACACACCAGGAAAGAGCCAATTCAATCCAGGTCTCTATAAATACCAGCTGAAGTGGTACTGAGCCCCACTCACTTCCCAGGAAAGAGCCAATTCAGTCCAGGCCTCCATAAATACCAGCTGAAGTGGTACTGAGCCCCACTCACACACCAGGAAAGAGGCAATTCAATCCACACCTCGATAAATACCTGCTGGAGTGGGACTGAGCCCCACTCACGCACCAGGAAAGAGCCAATTCAATCCAGAATTCTGTTAACACCAGCGGGAGTGGTACCGAGACCCACTGACACACCAGGAAAGAGGCAATTAAATCCAGGTCTCTATGAATACCAGCTGGAGTGGAACTGAGTCCCACTCACACACCAGGAGGAGTCAATTCAATCCAGGCATCTATTAATACCAGCTGGAGTGGTACTGATCCGCACTCACACACCAGGAAAGAGCCAATTCAATCCAGGCCTCTATAAATACCAGCTGAAGTGGTACTGAGCCCCACTCACTTCCCAGGAAAGAGCCAATTCAGTCCAGGCCTCCATAAATACCAGCTGAAGTGGTACTGAGCCCCACTCACACACCAGGAAAGAGGCAATTCAATCTAGGCATCTATTAATACCAGCTGGAGTGGTCCTGATCCGCACTCACACACCAGGAAAGTGCCAGTTCAATCCAGATCCCTATTAATACCAGCTGGAGTGGCACTGAGTCCCACTCACACACCAGGAAAGAGCCAATCAAATCCAGACCGCTATTAATAACAGCAGGAGTGGTACTGAGTCCCACTCACACACCAGGGAAGAGCCAATTCAATCCAGGCCTCTATTGATACCAGCTGAAGTGGTACTGAATCCCACTCACACACCAGGAAAGAGCCAATTCAATCCAGGTCTCTATTAATACCAGCTGGAGTGGTACTGAGTCCCAGACAGACACCAGGAAAGAGTCAATTCAATCCACACCTCTATTAATACCAGCTGGAGTGGTACTGAGTCCCACTCACACACCAGGGAAGAGCCAATTCAAGCCAGGCCTCTATTGATACCAGCTGGCGCGCACTGAGCCCCACTCACACACCATGAAAGAGCCAATTCAATCCAGACCTCTTAATACCAGCTGGAGTGGGACTGAGCCCCACTCACTCACCAGTAAAGAGTCAATTCAATCCTGACCTCTTATTGACACCAGCTGGAGAGTTACTGAGCCCCACTCACACACCAGGATGGTGCTAATACAATCCAGACCTCTATTCATACCACCTGGAGTGGCACTGAGCCCCACTCACTCACCAGGAAGGAGCCAATTCAAAGCAGACCTCTATTAATACCATCTGGAGTTGTACTGAGCCCTACTCAAACACCAGGAAAGAGCCAAATCAATCCAGACCTCTATTAATACCAGCTGGAGTGGTGCTGAGTCCCACTCAAACACCAGGAAAGAGCCAAATCAATCCAGACCTCTATTAATACCAGCTGGAGTGGTACTGAAACCTACTCACACACCAGGAAAGTGCCAATTAAATCCAGGCCTCTATTAATACCAGCTGGAGTGGTACTGAGCCCCACACACTCACCAGGAAAGAGCCAATTCAATCCAGACCTCTATTAATACCAGCTGGAGTGGAACTGAGGCTCACTCACACACCAGGAAAGAGTTAATTCAATCCAGACCTCTACTAATACCAGCTGGAGAGGTACTGAGTCCCACTCAAACACCAGGAAAGAGCCAAATCAATCCAGACCTCTATTAATACCAGCTGGAGTGGTACCGAGTCCCACTCAAACACCAGGAAAGAGCCAAATCAATCCAGACCGCTATTAATACCAGCTGGAGTGGTGCTGATTCCCACTCAAACACCAGGAAAGAGCCAAATCAATCCAGACCTCTATTAATACCAGCTGGAGTGGTACTGAGTCTCACTCACACACCAGGAAAGAGTCAATTCAATCCAGGCCTCTATAAATACCAGCTGCAGTGTTACCGAGTCCCACTCACACACCAGGAAAGAGGCAACTAAATCCAGGCCTCTATTAATACCAGCTGGAGTGGTACTGAAGCACACTCACACACCAGGAAAGAGCCAATTCAATCCAGGTCTCTATAAATACCAGCTGAAGTGGTACTGAGCCCCACTCACTTCCCAGGAAAGAGCCAATTCAGTCCAGGCCTCCATAAATACCAGCTGAAGTGGTACGGAGCCCCACTCACACACCAGGAAAGAGGCAATTCAATCCACACCTCGATAAATACCTGCTGGAGTGGGACTGAGCCCCACTCACGCACCAGGAAAGAGCCAATTCAATCCAGAATTCTGTTAACACCAGCGGGAGTGGTACCGAGACCCACTGACACACCAGGAAAGAGGCAATTAAATCCAGGTCTCTATGAATACCAGCTGGAGTGGAACTGAGTCCCACTCACACACCAGGAGGAGTCAATTCAATCCAGGCATCTATTAATACCAGCTGGAGTGGTACTGATCCGCACTCACACACCAGGAAAGAGCCAGTTCAATCCAGATCTCTATTAATACAGGCTGGAGTGGTACTGAAGCCCACTCACACACCAGGAAAGTGCCAATTAAATCCAGGCCTCTATTAATACCAGCTGGAGTGGTACTGAGCCCCACACACTCACCAGGAAAGAGCCAATTCAATCCAGACCTATATTAATACCAGCTGGAGGGGAACTGAGGCTCACTCAAACACCAGGAAAGAGTCAATTCAATCCAGACCTCTACTAATACCAGCTGGAGTGGCACTGAGTCCCACGCAAACACCAGGAAAGAGCCAAATCAATCCAGACCACTATTAATACCAGCTGGAGTGGCACTGAGTCCCACTCAAACACCAGGAAAGAGCCAAATCAATCCAGACCTCTATTAATACCAGCTGGAGTGGTACCGAGTCCCACTCAAACACCAGGAAAGAGCCAAATCAATCCAGACCGCTATTAATACCAGCTGGAGTGGTACCGAGTCCCACTCAAACACCAGGAAAGAGCCAAATCAATCCAGACCTCTATTAATACCAGCTGGAGTGGTACTGAGTCTCACTCACACACCAGGAAAGAGTCAATTCATTCCAGGCCTCTATAAATACCAGCTGCAGTGTTAACGAGTCCCACTCACACACCAGGAAAGAGGCAATTAAATACAGGCCTCTATTAATACCAGGTGGAGTGGTACTGAGTCCCACTCACACACCACGAAAGAGCCAATTCAATCCAGGCCTCTATAAATACCAGCTGAAGAGGTACTGAGCCCCACTCACACACCAGGAAAGAGCCAATTCAGTCCAGGCCTCCAAAAATACCAGCTAAAGTGGTACTGAGCCCCACTCACGCACCAGGAAAGCGGCAATTCAATCCACACCTAGATAAATACCAGCTGGAGTAGGACTGAGCCCCACTCACTCACCAGGGAAGAGCCAATTCAATCCAGAATTCTGTTAACACTAGCTGGAGTGGTACCAAGACCCACTGACACACCAGGAAAGAGGCAATTAAATCCAGGTCTCTATTAATACCAGCTGGCGTGGTACTGAGTCCCACTCACACACCAGGAAAGAGAAATATCAATCCACACCTCTATAAATACCAGCTGCAGTGTTAGCGAGTCCCACTCACACACCAGGAAAGACGCAATTAAATCCAGGCCTCTATTAATACCAGCTGGAGCGGAACTGAGTCCCACTCACACACCAGGAAAGAGTCAATTCAATCCAGGCATCTATTAATACCAGCTGGAGTGGTACTGATCCGCACTCACACACCAGGAAAGAGCCAGTTCAATCCAGATCTCTATTAATACCAGCTGGAGTGGTACTGACACCCACTCACACACCAGGAAAGTGCCAAATAAATCCAGGCCTCTATTAATACCAGCTGGAGTGGTACTGAGCCCCACACACTCACCAGGAAAGAGCCAATTCAATCCAGACCTCTATTAATACCAGCTGGAGTGGAACTGAGGCAAACTCAAACACCAGGAAAGAGTCAATTCAATCCAGAACTCTACTAATACCAGCTGGAGTGGCACTGAGTCCCACTCTCACACCAGGAAAGAGGCAATTAAATCCATGTCTCTATTAATACCAGCTGGAGTGGTACTGAGTCCCACTCACACACCAGGAAAGAGAAATATCAATCCACACCTCTATAAATACCAGCTGCAGTGTTACCGAGTCCCACTCACACACCAGGAAGACGCAATTAAATCCAGGCCTCTATTAATACCAGCTGGAGCGGAACTGAGTCCCACTCACACACCAGGAAAGAGTCAATTCAATCCAGGCATCTATTAATACCAGCTGGAGTGGTACTGATCCGCACTCACACACCAGGAAAGAGCCAGTTCAATCCAGATCTCTATTAATACCAGATGGAGTGGTACTGAAACCCACTCACACACCAGGAAAGTGCCAATTAAATCCAGGCCTCTATTAATACCAGCTGGAGTGGTACTGAGCCCCACACACTCACCAGGAAAGAGCCAATTCAATCCAGACCTCTATTAATACCAGCTGGAGTGGAACTGAGGCTCACTCAAACACCAGGAAAGAGTCAATTCAATCCAGACCTCTACTAATACCAGCTGGAGTGGCACTGAGTCCCACTCAAACACCAGGAAAGAGACAAATCAATCCAGACCTCTATTAATACCAGCTGGAGTGGTACTGAGTCCCACTCAAACACCAGGAAAGAGCCAAATCAATCCAAACCTCTATTAATACCAGCTGGAGTGGTACCGAGTCCCACTCAAACACCAGGAAAGAGCCAAATCAATCCAGACCACTATTAATACCAGCTGTAGTGGTACTGATTCCCACTCAAACACCAGGAAAGAGCCAAATCAATCCAGACATCTATTAATACCAGCTGGAGTGGTACTGAGTCTCACTCACACACCAGGAAAGAGTCAATTCAATCCAGGCCTCTATAAATACCAGCTGCAGTGTTACCGACTCCCACTCACACACCAGGAAAGAGGCAATTATTTCCAGGCCTCTATTACACCAGTTGGAGTGGTACTGAGTCCCACTCACACACCAGGAAAGAGCCAATTCAATCCAGGCCTCTATAAATACCAGCTGAAGTGCTACTGAGCCCCACTCACACACCAGGAAAGAGCCAATTCAGTCCAGGCCTCCAGAAATACCAGCAGAAGTGGTACTGAGCCCCACTCACACACCAGGAAAGAGGCAATTGAATCCACACCTCGATAAATACCAGCTGGAGTAGGACTGAGCCCCACCCATACATCAGGAAAGAGCCAATTCAATCCAGAATTCTGTTAACACAAGCTGGAGTGGTACCGAGACCCACTGACACACCAGGAAAGAGGCAATTAAATCCAGGTCTCTATGAATACCAGCTGGAGTGGTACTGAGTCCCACTCACACACCAGGAAAGAGAAATATCAATCCACACCTCTATAAATACCAGCTGCAGTGTTAGCGAGTCCCACTCACACACCAGGAAAGACGCAATTAAATCCAGGCCTCTATTAATACCAGCTGGAGCAGAACTGATCCGCACTCACACACCAGGAAAGAGCCAGTTCAATCCAGATCTCTATTAATACCAGCTGGAGTGGTACTGAAACCCACTCACACACCAGGAAAGTGCCAATTAAATCCAGGCCTCTATTAATACCAGCTGGAGTGGTACTGAGCCCCACACACTCACCAGGAAAGAGCCAATTCAATCCAGACCTCTATTAATACCAGCTGGAGTGGAACTGAGGCTCACTCAAACACCAGGAAAGAGTCAATTCAATCCAGACCTCTACTAATACCAGCTGGAGTGGCACTGAGTCCCACTCAAACACCAGGAAAGAGACAAATCAATCCAGACCTCTATTAATAACAGCTGGAGTGGTACTGATTCCCACTCAAACACCAGGAAAGAACCAAATCAATCCAGACCTCTATTAATACCAGCTGGAGTGGTACCGAGTCCCACTCAAACACCAGGAAAGAGCCAAATCAATCCAGACCGCTATTAGTACCAGCTGGAGTGGTACTGATTCCCACTCAAACACCAGGAAGGAGCCAAATCAATCCAGACCTCTATTAATACCAGCTGGAGTGGTACTGAGTCTCACTCACACACCAGGAAAGAGTCAATTCAATCCAGGCCTCTATAAATACCAGCTGGAGTGGTACTGAGTCCCACTCACACACCAGGAAAGAGCCAATTCAATCCAGGCCTCTATAAATACCAGCTGAAGTGGTACTGAGCCCCACTCACACACCAGGAAAGAGCCAATTCAGTCCAGGCCTCCGGAAATAACAGCTGAAGTGGTACTGAGCCCCACTCACACACCAGGAAAGAGGCAATTCAATCCACACCTCGATAAATACCAGCTGGAGTAGGACTGAGCCCCACTCACACAACAGGAAAGAGCCAATTCAATCCAGAATTCTGTTAACAATAGCTGGAGTGGTACCGAGACCCACAGACACACCAGGAAGGAGGCAATTAAATCCAGGTCTCTATTAATACCAGCTGGAGTGGGACTGAGTCCCACTCACACACCAGGAAAGAGAAATATCAATCCACACCTCTATAAATACCAGCTGCAGTGTTAGCGAGTCCCACTCACACACCAGGAAAGACGAAATTAAATCCAGGCCTCTATTAATACCAGCTGGAGTGGTACTGAGTCTCACTCAGACACCAGAAAAGAGCCAATTCAATCCAGGCCTCTTATAAATACCAGCTGAAGTGGTACTGAGCACCACTCACGCACCAGTAAAGAGCCAATTCAATCCAGGCCTCTATTAATACCAGCTGGAGTGGTACTGAGCCCCAGTCACGCGCCAGGAAAAAGTCAAATCAATCCAGGCCTCTATTAATAACAGCTGGAGAGGTACTGAGTCCCACTCACACACCAGGAAAGAGTCAATTCAATCCAGACCTCTACTAATACCAGCTGGAGTGGACCTGAGTCCCACTCACACACCAGCAAAGAGTCATTTCAAACCAGGCCTCTATTAATACCAGCTGGAGTGGAACTGAGTCCGACTCACACACCAGGAAAGAGCCAATTAAATCCAGACCTCTATGAATACCAGCTGGAGTGGTACTGAGTCCCACTCACACACCAGGAAATAGCCAATTCAATCCAGACCTCTTAATACCAGCTGGAGTGGGACTGAGCCGCACTCACTTACCAGGAAGGAGCCAATTCAATCCAGACCTCTATTAACAGCAGCTGGAGTGGTACTGAGTCCCACTCACTTACCAGTAAAGAGTCAATTCAATCCAGACCTCTTATTAACACCAGCTGGGGAGGTACTGAGCCCCACTCAAACACCAGGATGGTGCCAATTCAATCCAGACCTCCATTAATACCTGCTGGAGTGGAACTGAGGCTCACTCAAACACCAGGAAAGAGTCAATTCAATCCAGACCTCTACTAATACCAGCTGGAGAGGTACTGAGTCCCACTCAAACACCAGGAAAGAGCCAAATCAATCCAGACCTCTATTAATACCAGCTGGAGTGGTACCGAGTCCCACTCAAACACCAGGAAAGAGCCAAATCAATCCAGACCGCTATTCATACCAGCTGGAGTGGTGCTGATTCCCACTCAAACACCAGGAAAGAGCCAAATCAATCCAGACCTCTATTAATACCAGCTGGAGTGGTACTGAGTCTCACTCACACACCAGTAAAGAGTCAATTCAATCCAGGCCTCTATAAATACCAGCTGCAGTGTTACCGAGTCCCACTCACACACCAGGAAAGAGGCAACTAAATCCAGGCCTCTATTAATACCAGCTGGAGTGGTACTGAGTCCCACTCACACACCAGGAAAGAGCCAATTCAATCCAGGCCTCTATAAATACCAGCTGAAGTGGTACTGAGCCCCACTCACTTCCCAGGGAAGAGCCAATTCAGTCCAGGCCTCCATAACTACCAGCTGAAGTGGTACTGAGCCCCACTCACACATCAGGAAAGAGGTAATTCAATCCACACCTCGATAAATACCTGCTGGAGTGGTACTGAGCCCCACTCACTTCCCAGGGAAGAGCCAATTCAGTCCAGGCCTCCATAACTACCAGCTGAAGTGGTACTGAGCCCCACTCACGCATCAGGAAAGAGCCAATTCAATCCAGAATTCTGTTAACACCAGCGGGAGTGGTACCGAGACCCACTGACACACCAGGAAAGAGGCAATTAAATCCAGGTCTCTATGAATACCAGCTGGAGTGGTACTGAGTCCCACTCACACACCAGGAAAGACGCAATTATATCCAGGCCTCTATTAAATCCAGCTGGAGTGGAACTGAGTCCCACTCACACACCAGGAGGAGTCAATTCAATCCAGGCATCTATTAATACCAGCAGGAGTGGTACTGATCCGCACTCACACACCAGGAAAGAGCCAGTTCAATCCAGATCTCTATTAATACCGGCTGGAGTGGTACTGAAACCCACTCACACACCAGGAATGTGCCAATTAAATCCAGGCCTCTATTAATACCAGCTGGAGTGGTACTGAGCCCCACACACTCACCAGGAAAGAGCCAATTCTATCCAGACCGCTATTAATACCAGCTGGAGTGGCACTGAGTCCCACGCAAACGCCAGGAAAGAGCCAAATCAATCCAGACCACTATTAATACCAGCTGGAGTGGTACTGATTCCCACTCAAACACCAGGAAGGAGCCAAATCAATCCAGACCTCTATTAATACCAGCTGGAGTGGTACTGAGTCTCACTCACACACCAGGAAAGAGTCAATTCAATCCAGGCCTCTATAAATACCAGCTGGAGTGGTACTGAGTCCCACTCACACACCAGGAAAGAGCCAATTCAATCCAGGCCTCTATAAATACCAGCTTAAGTGGTACTGAGCCCCACTCACACACCAGGAAAGAGCCAATTCAGTCCAGGCCTCCAGAAATAACAGCTGAAGTGGTACTGAGCCCCACTCACACACCAGGAAAGAGGCAATTCAATCCACACCTCGATAAATACCAGCTGGAGTAGGACTGAGCCCCACTCACACAACAGGAAAGAGCCAATTCAATCCAGAATTCTGTTAACAATAGCTGGAGTGGTACCGAGACCCACAGACACACCAGGAAGGAGGCAATTAAATCCAGGTCTCTATTAATACCAGCTGGAGTGGTACTGAGTCCCACTCACACACCAGGAAAGAGAAATATCAATCCACACCTCTATAAATACCAGCTGCAGTGTTAGCGAGTCCCACTCACACACCAGGAAAGACGAAATTATATCCAGGCCTCTATTAATACCAGCTGGAGTAGTACTGAGTCTCACTCACACACCAGAAAAGAGCCAATTCAATCCAGGCCTCTTATAAATACCAGCTGAAGTGGTACTGAGCACCACTCACGCACCAGTAAAGAGCCAATTCAATCCAGGCCTCTATTAATACCAGCTGGAGTGGTACTGAGCCCCAGTCACGCGCCAGGAAAAAGTCAAATCAATCCAGGCCTCTATTAATAACTGCTGGAGAGGTACTGAGTCCCACTCACACACCAGGAAAGAGTCAATTCAATCCAGACCTCTACTAATACCAGCTGGAGTGGACATGAGTCCCACTCACACACCAACAAAGAGTCATTTCAAACCAGGCCTCTATTAATACCAGCTGGAGTGGAACTGAGTCCGACTCACACACCAGGAAAGAGCCAATTAAATCCAGACCTCTATGAATACCAGCTGGAGTGGTACTGAGTCCCACTCACACACCAGGAAATAGCCAATTCAATCCAGACCTCTTAATACCAGCTGGAGTGGGACTGAGCCGCACTCACTTACCAGGAAGGAGCCAATTCAATCCAGACCTCTATTAACACCAGCTGGAGTGGTACTGAGTCCCACTCACTTACCAGTAAAGAGTCAATTCAATCCAGACCTCTTATTAACACCAGCTGGGGAGGTACTGAGCCCCACTCAAACACCAGGATGGTGCCAATTCAATCCAGACCTCCATTAATACCAGCTGGAGTGGAACTGAGGCTCACTCAAACACCAGGAAAGAGTCAATTCAATCCAGACCTCTACTAATACCAGCTGGAGAGGTACTGAGTCCCACTCAAACACCAGGAAAGAGCCAAATCAATCCAGACCTCTATTAATACCAGCTGGAGTGGTACCGAGTCCCACTCAAACACCAGGAAAGAGCCAAATCAATCCAGACCGCTATTCATACCAGCTGGAGTGGTGCTGATTCCCACTCAAACACCAGGAAAGAGCCAAATCAATCCAGACCTCTATTAATACCAGCTGGAGTGGTACTGAGTCTCACTCACACACCAGTAAAGAGTCAATTCAATCCAGGCCTCTATAAATACCAGCTGCAGTGTTACCGAGTCCCACTCACACACCAGGAAAGAGGCAACTAAATCCAGGCCTCTATTAATACCAGCTGGAGTGGTACTGAGTCCCACTCACACACCAGGAAAGAGCCAATTCAATCCAGGCCTCTATAAATACCAGCTGAAGTGGTACTGAGCCCCACTCACTTCCCAGGAAAGAGCCAATTCAGTCCAGGCCTCCATAACTACCAGCTGAAGTGGTACTGAGCCCCACTCACACACCAGGAAAGAGGCAATTCAATCCACACCTCGATAAATACCTGCTGGAGTGGGACTGAGCCCCACTCACGCACCAGGAAAGAGCCAATTCAATCCAGAATTCTGTTAACACCAGCGGGAGTGGTACCGAGACCCACTGACACGCCAGGAAAGAGGCAATTAAATCCAGCTCTCTATGAATACCAGCTGGAGTGGTACTGAGTCCCACTCACACACCAGGAAAGACGCAATTATATCCAGGCCTCTATTAAAACCAGCTGGAGTGGAACTGAGTCCCACTCACACACCAGGAGGAGTCAATTCAATCCAGGCATCTATTAATACCAGCTGGAGTGGTACTGATCCGCACTCACACACCAGGAAAGAGCCAGTTCAATCCAGATCTCTATTAATACCGACTGGAGTGGTACTGAAACCCACTCACACACCAGGAATGTGCCAATTAAATCCAGGCCTCTATTAATACCAGCTGGAGTGGTACTGAGCCCCACACACTCACCAGGAAAGAGCCAATTCAATCCAGACCTCTATTAATACCAGCTGGAGTGGCACTGAGTCCCACGCAAACACCAGGAAAGAGCCAAATCAATCCAGACCTCTATTAATACCAGCTGGAGTGGCACTGAGTCCCACTCAAACACCAGGAAAGAGCCAAATCAATCCAGACCTCTATTAATACCAGCTGGAGTGGTACTGAGTCTCACTCACACACCAGGAAAGAGTCAATTCATTCCAGGCCTCTATAAATACCAGCTGCAGTGTTACCGAGTCCCACTCACACACCAGGAAAGAGGCAATTAAATACAGGCCTCTATTAATACCAGGTGGAGTGGTACTGAGTCCCACTCACACACCACGAAAGAGCCAATTCAATCCAGGCCTCTATAAATACCAGCTGAAGAGGTACTGAGCCCCACTCACACACCAGGAAAGAGCCAATTCAGTCCAGGCCTCCAGAAATACCAGCTGAAGTGGTACTGAGCCCCACTCACACACCAGGAAAGCAGCAATTCAATCCAGAATTCTATTAACACTAGCTGGAGTGGTACCAAGACCCACTGACACACCAGGAAAGAGGCAATTAAATCCAGGTCTCTATTAATACCAGCTGGAGTGGTACTGAGTCCCACTCACACACCAGGAAAGAGAAATATCAATCCACACCTCTATAAATACCAGCTGCAGTGTTAGCGAGTCCCACTCACACACCAGGAAAGACGCAATTAAATCCAGGGCTCTATTAATACCAGCTGGAGCGGAACTGAGTCCCACTCACACACCAGGAAAGAGTCAATTCAATCCAGGCATCTATTAATACCAGCTGGAGTGGTACTGATCCGCACTCACACACCAGGAAAGAGCCAGTTCAATCCAGATCTCTATAAATACCAGCTGGAGTGGTACTGAAACCCACTCACACACCAGGAAAGTGCCAATTAAATCCAGGCCTCTATTAATACCAGCTGGAGTGGTACTGGCCCCACACACTCACCAGGAAAGAGCCAATTCAATCCAGACCTCTATTAATACCAGCTGGAGTGGAACTGAGGCTCACTCAAACACCAGGAAAGAGTCAATTCAATCCAGACCTCTACTAATACCAGCTGGAGTGGCACTGAGTCCCACTCAAACACCAGGAAAGAGACAAATCAATCCAGACCTCTATTAATACCAGCTGGAGTGGTACTGAGTCCCACTCAAACACCAGGAAAGAGCCAAATCAATCCAGACCTCTATTAATACCAACTAGAGTGGTACCGAGTCCCACTCAAACACCAGGAAAGAGCCAAATCAATCCAGACCGCTATTAATACCAGCTGGAGTGGTACTGACTCCCACTCAAACACCAGGAAAGAGCCAAATCAATCCAGACCTCTATTAATACCAGCTGGAGTGGTACTGAGTCTCACTCACACACCAGGAAAGAGTCAATTCAATCCAGGCCTCTATAAATACCAGCTGCAGTGTTACCGACTCCCACTCACACACCAGGAAAGAGGCAATTAAATCCAGGCCTCTATTAATACCAGCTGGAGTGGTACTGAGTCCCACTCACACACCAGGAAAGAGCTAATTCAATCCAGGCCTCTATAAATACCAGCTGAAGTGCTACTGAGCCCCACTCACACACCAGGAAAGAGCCAATTCAGTCCAGGCCTCCAGAAATAACAGCTGAAGTGGTACTGAGCCCCACTGACACACCAGGAAAGAGGCAATTCAATCCACACCTCGATAAATACCAGCTGGAGTAGGACTGAGCCCCACTCACACCCCAGGAAAGAGCCAATTCAATCCAGAATTCTGTTAACACTAGCTGGAGTGGTACCGAGACCCACTGACACACCAGGAAGGAGGCAATTAAATCCAGGTCTCTATTAATACCAGCTGGAGTGGTACTGAGTCCCACTCACACACCAGGAAAGAGAAATATCAATCCACACCTCTATAAATACCAGCTGCAGTGTTACCGAGTCCCAATCACACACCAGGAAAGACGAAATTAAATCCAGGCCTCTATTAATACCAGCTGGAGTGGTACTGAGTCTCACTCACACACCAGAAAAGAGCCAATTCAATCCAGGCCTCTTATAAATACCAGCTGAAGTGGTACTGAGCCCCACTCACGCACCAGTAAAGAGCCAATTCAATCCAGGCCTCTATTAATACCAGCTGGAGTGGTACTGAGCCCCAGTCACGCACCAGGAAAAAGTCAAATCAATCCAGGCCTCTATTAATAACAGCTGGAGAGGTACTGAGTCCCACTCACACACCAGGAAAGAGTCAATTCAATCCAGACCTCTACTAATACCAGCTGGAGTGGACCTGAGTCCCACTCACACACCAGCAAAGAGTCATTTCAAACCAGGCCTCTATTAATACCAGCTGGAGTGGAACTGAGTCCGACTCACACACCAGGAAAGAGCCAATTAAATCCAGACCTCTATGAATACCAGCTGGAGTGGTACTGAGTCCCACTCACACACCAGGAAATAGCCAATTCAATCCAGACCTCTTAATACCAGCTGGAGTGGGACTGAGCCCCACTCACTTACCAGGAAGGAGCCAATTCAATCCAGACCTCTATTAACACCAGCTGGAGTGGTACTGTGCCCCACTCACTCACCAGGAAGGAGCCAATTCAATCCAGACCTCTATTAATACCAGCTGGAGTGGTATTGAGCCCCACTCGCTCAGAAGGATGGAGCCAATTCAATCCAGACCTCTATCAATACCAGCTGGAGTGGTACTGAGCCCCACTCACTCACCAGGAAAGAGTCAATTCAATCCAGACCTCTATGACTACAAGCTGGAGTGGTACTGTGCCCCACTCACTCACCAGGAAGGAGCCAATTTAATCCAGACCTCTATTAATACCAGCTGGAGTGGTATTGAGCCCCACTCGATCAGAAGGATGGAGCCAATTCAATCCAGACCTCTATTAATACCAGCTGGAGTGGTACTGAGTCCCACTCACTCACCAGGAAAGAGTCAATTCAATCCAGACCTCTATGACTACAAGCTGGTGTGGTACTGAGTCCCTATCACACACCAGCTAACAGGCAATTCAATCCAGGTCTCTATGAATACCAGCTGGAGTGGTACTGAGTTCCACTCAAACACCAGGAAAGAGCCAAATGAATCCAGACCTCTATTAATACCAGCTGGAGTGGCACTGAGTCCCACTCACACACCAGGAAAGAGGCAATTCAATCCAGGCCTCTTATAAACACCAGCTGGAGAGGTACTGAGCCCCACTCACTCACCAGGAAGGTGCCAATTCAATCCAGACTTCTATTAATACCAGCTGGAGTGGTACTGAGCCCCATTCACTCACCAGGAAGGGGCCAATTCAATCCAGACCTCTATTAATACGAGCTGGAGTGGTACTGAGACCCACTCACTGACCAGGAAGGTGCCAATTCAGTCCAGACCTCTATTAATACCAGCTGGAGTGGTACTGAGCCCCACTCAATCTCCAGGAAAGAGTCAATTCAATCCAGACCTCTATGAGTGCAAGCTGGTGTGGTACTGAGTCCCTATCACACACCAGCTAAGAAGCAATTCAATGCAGGTCTCTATGAATACCAGCTGGAGTGGTACTGAGTCCCACTCACACACCAGGAAGGAGCCAATTCAATCCAGACCTCTTATTAACACCAGCTGGAGAGGTACTGAGCCCCACTCACTCACCAGGAAGGTGCCAATTTAAATCAGACCTTTATTAATACCAGCTGGAGTGGTACTGAGCCCCATTCACTCACCAGGAAGGGGCCAAGTAAATCCAGACCTCTATTAATACGAGCTGGAGTGGTACTGAGCCCCACTCACTCACCAGGAAGGTGCCAATTCAATCCAGACCTCTATTAATACCAGCTGGAGTGGTACTGAGCCCCATTCACTCACCAGGAAGGGGCCAATTCAATCCAGACCTCTATTAATACGAGCTGGAGTGGTACTGAGCCCCACTCACTCACCAGGAAGGAGCCAATTCAATCCAGACCTCTATTAATACCAGCTGGAGTGGTACTGAGCCCCACTCACTCACCAGGAAGGAGCCAATTCAATCCAGACCTCTAAGAATACTAGCTGGTGTGGTACTGAGTCCCAATCACACACCAGCTAAGAGGCAATTCAATCCAGGTCTCTATGAATACAAGCTGGAGTGGCACTGAGTCCCACTCATACAGCAGGAAAGAGCCAAATCAATCCAGACCTCTACTAATACCAGCTGGAGTGGACCTGAGTCCCCCTCACACACCAGCAAAGAGTCATTTCAAACCAGGCCTCTATTAATACCAGCTGGAGTGGAACTGAGTCCGACTCACACACCAGGAAAGAGCCAATTAAATCCAGACCTCTATGAATACCAGCTGGAGTGGTACTGAGTCCCACTCACACACCAGGAAATAGCCAATTCAATCCAGACCTCTTAATACCAGCTGGAGTGGGACTGAGCCCCACTCACTTACCAGGAAGGAGCAAATTCAATCCAGACCTCTATTAACACCAGCTGGAGTGGTACTGTGCCCCACTCACTCACCAGGAAGGAGCCAATTCAATCCAGACTTCTATTAATACCAGCTGGAGTGGTATTAAGCCCCACTCGCTCAGAAGGATGGAGCCAATTCAATCCAGACCTCTATTAATACCAGCTGGAGTGGTACTGAGCCCCACTCACTCACCAGGAAAGAGTCAATTCAATCCAGACCTCTATGACTACAAGCTGGTGTGGTACTGTGCCCCACTCACTCACCAGGAAGGAGCCAGTTTAATCCAGACCTCTATTAATACCAGCTGGAGTGGTATTGAGCCCCACTCGATCAGAAGTATGGAGCCAATTCAATCCAGACCTCTATTAATACCAGCTGGAGTGGTACTGAGTCCCACTCACTCACCAGGAAGGAGCCAGTTTAATCCAGACCTCTATTAATACCAGCTGGAGTGGTATTGAGCCCCACTCGATCAGAAGGATGGAGCCAATTCAATCCAGACCTCTATTAATACCAGCTGGAGTGGTACTGAGTCCCACTCACTCACCAGGAAAGAGTCAATTCAATCCAGACCTCTATGACTACAAGCTGGTGTGGTACTGAGTCCCTATCACACACCAGCTAACAGGCAATTCAATCCAGGTCTCTATGAATACCAGCTGGAGTGGTACTGAGTTCCACTCAAACACCAGGAAAGAGCCAAATGAATCCAGACCTCTATTAATACCAGGTGGAGTGGCACTGAGTCCCACTCACACACCAGGAAAGAGGCAATTCAATCCAGGCCTCTTATAAACACCAGCTGGAGAGGTACTGAGCCCCACTCACTCACCAGGAAGGTGCCAATTCAATCCAGACTTCTATTAATACCAGCTGGAGTGGTACTGAGCCCCATTCACTCACCAGGAAGGGGCCAATTCAATCCAGACCTCTATTAATACGAGCTGGAGTGGTACTGAGACCCACTCACTGACCAGGAAGGTGCCAATTCAGTCCAGACCTCTATTAATACCAGCTGGAGTGGTACTGAGCCCCACTCAATCTCCAGGAAAGAGTCAATTCAATCCAGACCTCTATGAGTGCAAGCTGGTGTGGTACTGCGTCCCTATCACACACCAGCTAAGAAGCAATTCAATGCAGGTCTCTATGAATACCAGCTGGAGTGGTACTGAGTCCCACTCACACTCCAGGATGAGCCAATTCAATCCAGACCTCTTATTAACACCAGCTGGAGAGGTACTGAGCCCCACTCACTCACCTGGAAGGGGCCAATTTAAATCAGACCTTTATTAATACCAGCTGGAGTGGTACTGAGCCCCATTCACTCACCAGGAAGGGGCCAATTAAATCCAGACCTCTATTAATACGAGCTGGAGTGGTACTGAGCCCCACTCACTCACCAGGAAGGTGCCAATTCAATCCAGACCTCTATTAATACCAGCTGGAGTGGTACTGAGCCCCATTCACTCACCAGGAAGGGGCCAATTCAATCCAGACCTCTATTAATACGAGCTGGAGTGGTACTGAGCCCCACTCACTCACCAGGAAGGAGCCAATTCAATCCAGACCTCTATTAATACCAGCTGGAGTGGTACTGAGCCCCACTCACTCACCAGGAAGGAGCCAATTCAATCCAGACCTCTATTAATACCAGCTGGAGTGGTACTGAGCCCCACTCACTCACCAGGAAAGAGCCAATTCAATCCAGACCTCTAAGAATACAAGCTGGTGTGGTACTGAGTCCCAATCACACACCAGCTAAGAGGCAATTCAATCCAGGTCTCTATGAATACAATCTGGAGTGGCACTGAGTCCCACTCATACAGCAGGAAAGAGCCAAATCAATCCAGACCTCTACTAATACCAGCTGGAGTGGACCTGAGTCCCACTCACACACCAGCAAAGAGTCATTTCAAGCCAGGCCTCTATTAATACCAGCTGGAGTGGAACTGAGTCCGACTCACACACCAGGAAAGAGCCAATTAAATCCAGACCTCTATGAATACCAGCTGGAGTGGTACTGAGTCCCACTCACACACCAGGAAATAGCCAATTCAATCCAGACCTCTTAATACCAGCTGGAGTGGGACTGAGCCCCACTCACTTACCAGGAAGGAGCAAATTCAATCCAGACCTCTATTAACACCAGCTGGAGTGGTACTGTGCCCCACTCACTCACCAGGAAGGAGCCAATTCAATCCAGACTTCTATTAATACCAGCTGGAGTGGTATTAAGCCCCACTCGCTCAGAAGGATGGAGCCAATTCAATCCAGACCTCTATTAATACCAGCTGGAGTGGTACTGAGCCCCACTCACTCACCAGGAAAGAGTCAATTCAATCCAGACCTCTATGACTACAAGCTGGTGTGGTACTGTGCCCCACTCACTCACCAGGAAGGAGCCAGTTTAATCCAGACCTCTATTAATACCAGCTGGAGTGGTATTGAGCCCCACTCGATCAGAAGTATGGAGCCAATTCAATCCAGACCTCTATTAATACCAGCTGGAGTGGTACTGAGTCCCTATCACACACCAGCTAAGAAGCAATTCAATGCAGGTCTCTATGAATACCAGCTGGAGTGGTACTGAGTCCCACTCACACACCAGGAAGGAGCCAATTCAATCCAGACCTCTTATTAACACCAGCTGGAGAGGTACTGAGCCCCACTCACTCACCAGGAAGGTGCCAATTTAAATCAGACCTTTATTAATACCAGCTGGAGTGGTACTGAGCCCCATTCACTCACCAGGAAGGGGCCAAGTAAATCCAGACCTCTATTAATACGAGCTGGAGTGGTACTGAGCCCCACTCACTCACCAGGAAGGTGCCAATTCAATCCAGACCTCTATTAATACCAGCTGGAGTGGTACTGAGCCCCATTCACTCACCAGGAAGGGGCCAATTCAATCCAGACCTCTATTAATACGAGCTGGAGTGGTACTGAGCCCCACTCACTCACCAGGAAGGAGCCAATTCAATCCAGACCTCTATTAATACCAGCTGGAGTGGTACTGAGCCCCACTCACTCACCAGGAAGGAGCCAATTCAATCCAGACCTCTAAGAATACTAGCTGGTGTGGTACTGAGTCCCAATCACACACCAGCTAAGAGGCAATTCAATCCAGGTCTCTATGAATACAAGCTGGAGTGGCACTGAGTCCCACTCATACAGCAGGAAAGAGCCAAATCAATCCAGACCTCTACTAATACCAGCTGGAGTGGACCTGAGTCCCACTCACACACCAGCAAAGAGTCATTTCAAACCAGGCCTCTATTAATACCAGCTGGAGTGGAACTGAGTCCGACTCACACACCAGGAAAGAGCCAATTAAATCCAGACCTCTATGAATACCAGCTGGAGTGGTACTGAGTCCCACTCACACACCAGGAAATAGCCAATTCAATCCTGACCTCTTAATACCAGCTGGAGTGGGACTGAGCCCCACTCACTTACCAGGAAGGAGCAAATTCAATCCAGACCTCTATTAACACCAGCTGGAGTGGTACTGTGCCCCACTCACTCACCAGGAAGGAGCCAATTCAATCCAGACTTCTATTAATACCAGCTGGAGTGGTATTAAGCCCCACTCGCTCAGAAGGATGGAGCCAATTCAATCCAGACCTCTATTAATACCAGCTGGAGTGGTACTGAGCCCCACTCACTCACCAGGAAAGAGTCAATTCAATCCAGACCTCTATGACTACAAGCTGGTGTGGTACTGTGCCCCACTCACTCACCAGGAAGGAGCCAGTTTAATCCAGACCTCTATTAATACCAGCTGGAGTGGTATTGAGCCCCACTCGATCAGAAGGATGGAGCCAATTCAATCCAGACCTCTATTAATACCAGCTGGAGTGGTACTGAGTCCCACTCACTCACCAGGAAAGAGTCAATTCAATCCAGACCTCTATGACTACAAGCTGGTGTGGTACTGAGTCCCTATCACACACCAGCTAACAGGCAATTCAATCCAGGTCTCTATGAATACCAGCTGGAGTGGTACTGAGTTCCACTCAAACACCAGGAAAGAGCCAAATGAATCCAGACCTCTATTAATACCAGGTGGAGTGGCACTGAGTCCCACTCACACACCAGGAAAGAGGCAATTCAATCCAGGCCTCTTATAAACACCAGCTGGAGAGGTACTGAGCCCCACTCACTCACCAGGAAGGTGCCAATTCAATCCAGACTTCTATTAATACCAGCTGGAGTGGTACTGAGCCCCATTCACTCACCAGGAAGGGGCCAATTCAATCCAGACCTCTATTAATACGAGCTGGAGTGGTACTGAGACCCACTCACTGACCAGGAAGGTGCCAATTCAGTCCAGACCTCTATTAATACCAGCTGGAGTGGTACTGAGCCCCACTCAATCTCCAGGAAAGAGTCAATTCAATCCAGACCTCTATGAGTGCAAGCTGGTGTGGTACTGCGTCCCTATCACACACCAGCTAAGAAGCAATTCAATGCAGGTCGCTATGAATACCAGCTGGAGTGGTACTGAGTCCCACTCACACACCAGGATGAGCCAATTCAATCCAGACCTCTTATTAACACCAGCTGGAGAGGTACTGAGCCCCACTCACTCACCAGGAAGGGGCCAATTTAAATCAGACCTTTATTAATACCAGCTGGAGTGGTACTGAGCCCCATTCACTCACCAGGAAGGGGCCAATTAAATCCAGACCTCTATTAATACGAGCTGGAGTGGTACTGAGCCCCACTCACTCACCAGGAAGGTGCCAATTCAATCCAGACCTCTATTAATACCAGCTGGAGTGGTACTGAGCCCCATTCACTCACCAGGAAGGGGCCAATTCAATCCAGACCTCTATTAATACGAGCTGGAGTGGTACTGAGCCCCACTCACTCACCAGGAAGGAGCCAATTCAATCCAGACCTCTATTAATACCAGCTGGAGTGGTACTGAGCCCCACTCACTCACCAGGAAGGAGCCAATTCAATCCAGACCTCTATTAATACCAGCTGGAGTGGTACTGAGCCCCACTCACTCACCAGGAAAGAGCCAATTCAATCCAGACCTCTAAGAATACAAGCTGGTGTGGTACTGAGTCCCAATCACACACCAGCTAAGAGGCAATTCAATCCAGGTCTCTATGAATACAAGCTGGAGTGGCACTGAGTCCCACTCATACAGCAGGAAAGAGCCAAATCAATCCAGACCTCTACTAATACCAGCTGGAGTGGACCTGAGTCCCACTCACACACCAGCAAAGAGTCATTTCAAACCAGGCCTCTATTAATACCAGCTGGAGTGGAACTGAGTCCGACTCACACACCAGGAAAGAGCCAATTAAATCCAGACCTCTATGAATACCAGCTGGAGTGGTACTGAGTCCCACTCACACACCAGGAAATAGCCAATTCAATCCAGACCTCTTAATACCAGCTGGAGTGGGACTGAGCCCCACTCACTTACCAGGAAGGAGCAAATTCAATCCAGACCTCTATTAACACCAGCTGGAGTGGTACTGTGCCCCACTCACTCACCAGGAAGGAGCCAATTCAATCCAGACTTCTATTAATACCAGCTGGAGTGGTATTAAGCCCCACTCGCTCAGAAGGATGGAGCCAATTCAATCCAGACCTCTATTAATACCAGCTGGAGTGGTACTGAGCCCCACTCACTCACCAGGAAAGAGTCAATTCAATCCAGACCTCTATGACTACAAGCTGGTGTGGTACTGTGCCCCACTCACTCACCAGGAAGGAGCCAGTTTAATCCAGACCTCTATTAATACCAGCTGGAGTGATATTGAGCCCCACTCGATCAGAAGTATGGAGCCAATTCAATCCAGACCTCTATTAATACCAGCTGGAGTGGTACTGAGTCCCACTCACTCACCAGGAAAGAGTCAATTCAATCCAGACCTCTATGACTACAAGCTGGTGTGGTACTGAGTCCCTATCACACACCAGCTAACAGGCAATTCAATCCAGGTCTCTATGAATACCAGCTGGAGTGGTACTGAGTTCCACTCAAACACCAGGAAAGAGCCAAATGAATCCAGACCTCTATTAATACCAGCTGGAATGGCACTGAGTCCCACTCACACACCAGGAAAGAGGCAATTCAATCCAGGCCTCTTATAAACACCAGCTGGAGAGGTACTGAGCCCCACTCACTCACCAGGAAGGTGCCAATTCAATCCAGACTTCTATTAATACCAGCTGGAGTGGTAATGAGCCCCATTCACTCACCAGGAAGGGGCCAATTCAATCCAGACCTCTATTAATACGAGCTGGAGTGGTACTGAGACCCACTCACTGACCAGGAAGGTGCCAATTCAGTCCAGACCTCTATTAATACCAGCTGGAGTGGTACTGAGCCCCACTCAATCTCCAGGAAAGAGTCAATTCAATCCAGACCTCTATGAGTGCAAGCTGGTGTGGTACTGAGTCCCTATCACACACCAGCTAAGAAGCAATTCAATGCAGGTCTCTATGAATACCAGCTGGAGTGGTACTGAGTCCCACTCACACACCAGGAAGGAGCCAATTCAATCCAGACCTCTTATTAACACCAGCTGGAGAGGTACTGAGCCCCACTCACTCACCAGGAAGGTGCCAATTTAAATCAGACCTTTATTAATACCAGCTGGAGTGGTACTGAGCCCCATTCACTCACCAGGAAGGAGCCAATTCAATCCAGACCTCTATTAATACGAGCTGGAGTGGTACTGAGCCCCACTCACTCACCAGGAAGGTGCCAATTCAATCCAGACCTCTATTAATACCAGCTGGAGTGGTACTGAGCCCCATTCACTCACCAGGAAGGTGCCAATTCAATCCAGACCTCTATTAATACGAGCTGGAGTGGTACTGAGCCCCACTCACTCACCAGGAAGGAGCCAATTCAATCCAGACCTCTATTAATACCAGCTGGAGTGGTAGTGAGCCCCACTCACTCACCAGGAAGGAGCCAATTCAATCCAGACCTCTATTAATACCAGCTGGAGTGGTACTGAGTCCCACTCACACACCAGGAAATAGCCAATTCAATCCAGACCTCTTAATACCAGCTGGAGTGGGACTGAGCCCCACTCACTTACCAGGAAGGAGCAAATTCAATCCAGACCTCTATTAACACCAGCTGGAGTGGTACTGTGCCCCACTCACTCACCAGGAAGGAGCCAATTCAATCCAGACTTCTATTAATACCAGCTGGAGTGGTATTAAGCCCCACTCGCTCAGAAGGATGGAGCCAATTCAATCCAGACCTCTATTAATACCAGCTGGAGTGGTACTGAGCCCCACTCACTCACCAGGAAAGAGTCAATTCAATCCAGACCTCTATGACTACAAGCTGGTGTGGTACTGTGCCCCACTCACTCACCAGGAAGGAGCCAGTTTAATCCAGACCTCTATTAATACCAGCTGGAGTGGTATTGAGCCCCACTCGATCAGAAGGATGGAGCCAATTCAATCCAGACCTCTATTAATACCAGCTGGAGTGGTACTGAGTCCCACTCACTCACCAGGAAAGAGTCAATTCAATCCAGACCTCTATGACTACAAGCTGGTGTGGTACTGAGTCCCTATCACACACCAGCTAACAGGCAATTCAATCCAGGTCTCTATGAATACCAGCTGGAGTGGTACTGAGTTCCACTCAAACACCAGGAAAGAGCCAAATGAATCCAGACCTCTATTAATACCAGGTGGAGTGGCACTGAGTCCCACTCACACACCAGGAAAGAGGCAATTCAATCCAGGCCTCTTATAAACACCAGCTGGAGAGGTACTGAGCCCCACTCACTCACCAGGAAGGTGCCAATTCAATCCAGACTTCTATTAATACCAGCTGGAGTGGTACTGAGCCCCATTCACTCACCAGGAAGGGGCCAATTCAATCCAGACCTCTATTAATACGAGCTGGAGTGGTACTGAGACACACTCACTGACCAGGAAGGTGCCAATTCAGTCCAGACATCTTTTAATACCAGCTGGAGTGGTACTGAGCCCCACTCAATCTCCAGGAAAGAGTCAATTCAATCCAGACCTCTATGAGTGCAAGCTGGTGTGGTACTGCGTCCCTATCACACACCAGCTAAGAAGCAATTCAATGCAGGTCTCTATGAATACCAGCTGGAGTGGTACTGAGTCCCACTCACACACCAGGAAGGAGCCAATTCAATCCAGACCTCTTATTAACACCAGCTGGAGAGGTACTGAGCCCCACTCACTCACCAGGAAGGGGCCAATTTAAATCAGACCTTTATTAATACCAGCTGGAGTGGTACTGAGCCCCATTCACTCACCAGGAAGGGGCCAATTAAATCCAGACCTCTATTAATACGAGCTGGAGTGGTACTGAGCCCCACTCACTCACCAGGAAGGTGCCAATTCAATCCAGACCTCTATTAATACCAGCTGGAGTGGTACTGAGCCCCATTCACTCACCAGGAAGGGGCCAATTCAATCCAGACCTCTATTAATACGAGCTGGAGTGGTACTGAGCCCCACTCACTCACCAGGAAGGAGCCAATTCAATCCAGACCTCTATTAATACCAGCTGGAGTGGTACTGAGCCCCACTCACTCACCAGGAAGGAGCCAATTCAATCCAGACCTCTATTAATACCAGCTGGAGTGGTACTGAGCCCCACTCACTCACCAGGAAAGAGCCAATTCAATCCAGACCTCTAAGAATACAAGCTGGTGTGGTACTGAGTCCCAATCACACACCAGCTAAGAGGCAATTCAATCCAGGTCTCTATGAATACAAGCTGGAGTGGCACTGAGTCCCACTCATACAGCAGGAAAGAGCCAAATCAATCCAGACCTCTACTAATACCAGCTGGAGTGGACCTGAGTCCCACTCACACACCAACAAAGAGTCATTTCAAACCAGGCCTCTATTAATACCAGCTGGAGTGGAACTGAGTCCGACTCACACACCAGGAAAGAGCCAATTAAATCCAGACCTCTATGAATACCAGCTGGAGTGGTACTGAGTCCCACTCACACACCAGGAAATAGCCAATTCAATCCAGACCTCTTAATACCAGCTGGAGTGGGACTGAGCCCCACTCACTTACCAGGAAGGAGCAAATTCAATCCAGACCTCTATTAACACCAGCTGGAGTGGTACTGTGCCCCACTCACTCACCAGGAAGGAGCCAATTCAATCCAGACTTCTATTAATACCAGCTGGAGTGGTATTAAGCCCCACTCGCTCAGAAGGATGGAGCCAATTCAATCCAGACCTCTATTAATACCAGCTGGAGTGGTACTGAGCCCCACTCACTCACCAGGAAAGAGTCAATTCAATCCAGACCTCTATGACTACAAGCTGGTGTGGTACTGTGCCCCACTCACTCACCAGGAAGGAGCCAGTTTAATCCAGACCTCTATTAATACCAGCTGGAGTGGTATTGAGCCCCACTCGATCAGAAGTATGGAGCCAATTCAATCCAGACCTCTATTAATACCAGCTGGAGTGGTACTGAGTCCCACTCACTCACCAGGAAAGAGTCAATTCAATCCAGACCTCTATGACTACAAGCTGGTGTGGTACTGAGTCCCTGTCACACACCAGCTAACAGGCAATTCAATCCAGGTCTCTATGAATACCAGCTGGAGTGGTACTGAGTTCCACTCAAACACCAGGAAAGAGCCAAATGAATCCAGACCTCTATTAATACCAGCTGGAATGGCACTGAGTCCCACTCACACACCAGGAAAGAGGCAATTCAATCCAGGCCTCTTATAAACACCAGCTGGAGAGGTACTGAGCCCCACTCACTCACCAGGAAGGTGCCAATTCAATCCAGACTTCTATTAATACCAGCTGGAGTGGTACTGAGCCCCATTCACTCACCAGGAAGGGGCCAATTCAATCCAGACCTCTATTAATACGAGCTGGAGTGGTACTGAGACCCACTCACTGACCAGGAAGGTGCCAATTCAGTCCAGACCTCTATTAATACCAGCTGGAGTGGTACTGAGCCCCACTCAATCTCCAGGAAAGAGTCAATTCAATCCAGACCTCTATGAGTGCAAGCTGGTGTGGTACTGAGTCCCTATCACACACCAGCTAAGAAGCAATTCAATGCAGGTCTCTATGAATACCAGCTGGAGTGGTACTGAGTCCCACTCACACACCAGGAAGGAGCCAATTCAATCCAGACCTCTTATTAACACCAGCTGGAGAGGTACTGAGCCCCACTCACTCACCAGGAAGGTGCCAATTTAAATCAGACCTTTATTAATACCAGCTGGAGTGGTACTGAGCCCCATTCACTCACCAGGAAGGAGCCAATTCAATCCAGACCTCTATTAATACGAGCTGGAGTGGTACTGAGCCCCACTCACTCACCAGGAAGGTGCCAATTCAATCCAGACCTCTATTAATACCAGCTGGAGTGGTACTGAGCCCCATTCACTCACCAGGAAGGGGCCAATTCAATCCAGACCTCTATTAATACGAGCTGGAGTGGTACTGAGCCCCACTCACTCACCAGGAAGGAGCCAATTCAATCCAGACCTCTATTAATACCAGCTGGAGTGGTAGTGAGCCCCACTCACTCACCAGGAAGGAGCCAATTCAATCCAGACCTCTATTAATACCAGCTGGAGTGGTACTGAGTCCCAATCACACATCAGCTAAGAGGCAATTCAATCCAGGTCTCTATGAATACAAGCTGGAGTGGCACTGAGTCCCACTCATACAGCAGGAAAGAGCCAAATCAATCCAGACCTCTATTAGTACCAGCTGGAGTGGTACTGAGTCCCAATTAAACACCAGGAAGGAGCCAAATCAATCGAGACCTCAATTAATAAAAGCTGCAGTGGTACTGAGTCCCATTCACACACCAGGAAAGAGGCAATTAAATCCAGGCCTCTATTAATACCAGCTGGAGTGGAACTGATTCTCACTCACACACCAGGAAAGAGTAAATTCAATCCAGGCCTCTATTAATACCAGCTGGAGTGGTACTGAGCCCCACTCACAAACTAGGAAAGAGCCAAGTCAATCCAGGCCTCTATTAATACCAGCTGGAGTGGTACTGAGCACCGGTCACGCACCAGGGAAGAGTCAATTCAATCCAGCCCTCTATTAATACCAGCTGGAGTCGACCTGAGTCCCACTCACACACCAGGAAAGAGTCAATTCAAACCAGGCCTCTATTAATACCAGCTGGAGTGGAACTGAGCCCCACTCACACACCAGGGAAGAGCCATGTCGATCCAGGCCTCATCCATAGCGAATGGAGTGGGACTGAGACCCACTCACACACCAGGAAAGAGTCAATTCAAATCAGGCCTCTATTAATACCAGCTGCAGTTGTACTGAGTCCCACTCACACACCAGGAAAGTGCCAATTGAAACCAAATTTCTATTATTACCTGCTGGAGTGGTACTGAGCCCCACTCACTCACCAGGAAAGAGCCAATTCAATCCAGACCTCTATGAGTACAAGCTGGTGTGGTACTTAGTACCTATCACAAACCAGCTAAGAGGCAACTCAATCCCGGTCTCTATGAATACCAGCTGCAGTGGTACTGAGTCCCACTCAAACACCAGGAAAGAGCCTAAATCAATCCAGACCTCTATTAATACCAGCTGGAGTGGTACTGAGTCCCACTCAATCACCAGGAAAGAGCCAAATCAATTCAGACCTCTATTAATACCAGCTGAAGTTGTACTGAGTCCCACTCAAACACCAGGAAAGAGCCAATTCAATTCAGGTCTCTATGAATACCAGCTGGAGTGGTACTGAGTCCGCTCAAAAACCAGGAAAGAGCCAAATCTATCCAGACCTGTATTAATACCAGCTGGAGTGGTACTGAGTCCCAATCAAACACCACGAAAGAGCAAAATCAATCAAGACCTCAATTAATACCAGCTGGAGTGGTACTGAGTCCCACTCACACACCAGGAAAGAGGCAATTCAATCCACACTTCTATAAATACCAACTGAAGTGTTACCGAGTCCCACTCACACACCAGGAAAGAGGCAATTAAATCCAGGCCTCTAATAATAGCAGCTGGAGTGGAACTGAGTCTCACTCACACACCAGGAAAGAGTCAATTCAATCCAGGCCTCTATTAATACCAGCTGGAGTGGTACTGAGCCCCACTCACTCACCAGGAAGGGGCCTATTCAAACCAGACCTCTATTAATACCAGCTGGAGTGGTACTGAGCCCCACTCACTCACCAGGAAGGAGCCAATTCTATCCAGACCTCTATTAATACCAGCTGGAGTGGTACTGAGCCACACTCACTCACCAGGAAATAGTCAATTCAATCCAGACCTCTATGAGTACAAGCTGGTGTGGGACTGAGTCCCTATCACACACCAGCTAAGAGGCAATTCAATCCAGGTCTCGATGAATACCAGCTGGAATGGTACTGAATCCCACTCAAACAACAGGAAAGAGCCTAAATCAAAGCAGACCTCTATTAATACCAGCTGGAGTGCTACTGTGTCCCACTCAAACACCAGGAAAGAGCCAAATCAATCCAGACCTCTGTTAATACCAGCTGGAGTGGTACTGAGTCCCACTCAAACACCAGGAAAGAGCCAAATCAATCCAGACCTCTATTAATACCAGCTGGAGTGGCACTGAGTCCCACTCACACACCAGGAAAGAGGCAATTCAATCCAGGCCTCGATAAAAAACAGCTGGAGTGGCACTGAGTACGAATCACACGCCAGGAAAGAGGCAATTCAACCCAGGTCTCTATTAATACCAGCTGGAGTGGTACTGAGTCCCACTCACACACCAGGAAGGAGCCAATTCAATCCAGACCTCTTATTAACACCAGCTGGAGTGGTACTGAGCCCCATTCACTCACCCGAAAGGTGCCAATTCAATCCAGACCTCTATTAATACGAGCTGGAGTAGTACTGAGCCCCACTCACTCACAAGGAAGGTGCCAATTCAATCCAGACCTCTCTTATTACCAGCTGGAGTGGTACTGAGCCCCACTCACTCACCGGAAAGAGTCAATTCAATCCAGACCTCGATGAGTACAAGCTGGTGTGGTACTGAGTCCCTATCACACACCAGCTAAGAGGCAATTCAATCCAGGTCTCTATGAATACCAGCTGGAGTGGTACTGAGTCCCACTCAAGCACCAGGAAAGAGCCAAATCAACCCAGACCTCTATTAATACCAGCTGGAGTGGTACTGAGTCCCACTCAAGCACCAGGAAAGAGCCAAATCAATCCAGACCTCTATTAATACCAGCTGGAGTGGCACTGAGTCCCACTCACACACCAGGAAAGAGGCAATTAATTCCAGGCCTCTATTAATACCAGCTGCAGTGGAACTGAGTCTCACTCACACACCAGGAAAGAGTCAATTCAATCCAGGCCTCTATTAATACCAGCTGGAGTGGTACTGAGTCCCACTCACACACCAGGGAAGAGCCATGTCAATCCAGGCCTCTATCCATAGCGACTGGAGTGGGACTGAGACCCACTCACACACCAGGAAAGAGTCAATTCAAACCAGTACTCTATTAATACCAGCTGGAGTTGTACTGAGTCCCACTCACACACCAGGAAAGAGCCAATTGAAACCAAATTTCTATTATTACCTGCTGGAGTGGTACTGAGCCACACTCACTCACCAGGAAAGAGCCAATTCAATCCAGACCTCTATGAGTACAAGCTGATGTGGTACTGAGTCCCTATCACAAACCAGCTAAGAGGCAATTCAATCCAGGTCTCTATGAATACCAGCTGCAGTGGTACTGAGTCCCACTCAAACACCAGGAAAGAGCCTAAATCAATTCAGACCTCTATTAATACCAGCTGAAGTGGTACTGAGTCCCACTCAAACAGCAGGAAAGAGCCAATTCAATCCAGACCTCTATCAATACCTGCTGGAGTGGTTCTGAGTCCCAATCAAACACCAGCTAAGAGATACTTCAATTCGGGTCTCTATGAATACCAGCTGGAGTGGTACTGAGTCCCACTCAAACACCAGGAAAGAGCCAAATCAATCCAGACCTCTATTAATAACAGCTGGAGTGGTACTGAGTCCCACTCACACACCAGGAAAGAGGCAATTCAATCCACACTTCTATAAATACCAGCTGCAGTGTTACCGAGTCCCACTCACACACCAGGAAAGAGGCAATTAAATCCAGGCCTCTATTAATACCAGCTGGAGAGGAACTGAGTCTCACTCACACACCAGGAAAGAGCCATGTCGATCCAGGCCTCTATCTATAGCGACTGGAGTGGTACTGAGTCCCAATCAAACACCAGGAAGGAGCCAAATCAATCCAGACCTCAATTAATAAAAGCTGTAGTGGTACTGAGTCCCACTCACACACCAGGAAAGAGGCAATTAAATCCAGGCCTCTATTAATACCAGCTGCAGTGGAACTGAGTCTCACTCACACACCAGGAAAGAGTCAATTCAATCCAGGCCTCTATTAATCCCAGCTGGAGTGGTACTGAGCCCCACTCACAAACCAGTAAAGAGCCAAGTCAATCCAGTCCTCTATTAATACCAGCTGGAGTGGTACTGAGCACCGGTCAAGCACCAGGGAAGAGTCAATTCAATCCAGCCCTCTATTAATACCAGCTGGAGTCGACCTGAGTCCCACTCACACACCAGGAAAGTGTCAATTCAAACCAGGCCTCAATTAATACCAGCTGGAGTGGAACTGAGCCCCACTCACACACCAGGGAAGAGCCATGTCGATCCAGGCCTCTATCCAAAGCGACTGGAGTGGGACTGAGACCCACTCACACACCAGGAAAGAGTCAATTCAAACCAGGCCTCTATTAATACCAGCTGGAGTTGTACTGAGTCCCACTCACACACCAGGAAAGTGCCAATTGAAACCAAATTTCTATTATTACCTGCTGGAGTGGTACTGAGCCACACTCACTCACCAGGAAAGAGCCAATTCAATCCAGACCTCTATGAGAACAAGCTGGGGTGGTACTGAGTCCCTCTCACAAACCATCTAAGAGGCAATTCAATCCAGGTCTCTATGAATACCAGCTGCAGTGGTACTGAGTCCCACTCAAACACCACAAAAGAGCCTAAATCAATCCAGAACTCTAATAATACCAGCTGGAGTGGTACTGAGTCCCACTCAAACACCAGGAAAGAGCCAAATCAATTCAGACCTCTATTAATACCAGCTGAAGTGGTACTGAGTCCACCTCAGACACCAGGAAAGTGCCAATGGAAACCAAATTTCTATTATTAACAGCTGGAGTGGTACTGAGTCCCCCTCACACACCAGAAAGAGTCAATTTAAACCAGCCTTCTATTAATACGAGCTGGAGTGGTACTGAGCCCCACTCACTCACCAGGAAGGAGCCAATTCAATCCAGACCTCTATTAATACCAGCTGTAGTGGTACTGAGCCCCACTCACACATCAGGAAGCAGCCAATTCAATCGAGACCACTATTAATAACAGCCGGAGTGGTGCTGAGCCCCACTCACTCACCAGGAAAGAGCCAAATCAATCCAGACCTCTATGAATACAACCTGGTGTGGTACTGAGTCCCAATCACACACCAGCTAAGAGGCAATTCAAACCAGGTCTCTATGAATACCAGCTGGAGTGGTACTGAGTCCCACTCAAACACCAGAAAAGAGCCAAATCAATACAGACCTCTATTAATACCAGCTGTAGTGGTACTGAGTCCACCTCAAACACCAGGAAAGAGCCAAATCAATCCAGACGTCTATTAATACCAGCTGGAGTGGTACTGAGTCCCACTCAAACACCAGGAAAGAGCCAAATCAATCCAGACCTCTATTAATACCAGCTGGAGTGGTACTGAGTCCCACTCACACACAAGGAAAGAGGCAATTCAATCCACACCTCGATAAATACCCGCTGGAGTGGGACTGAGTCCCACTCACACACCAGGAAAGAGGCAATTCAATCCGCTCCTTTATAAATACCAGCTGCAGTGTTACCGAGTCCCACTCACACACCAGGAAAGAGGCAATTAAATCCAGGCCTCTATTAATTGCCGCTGGAGTGGAACTGAGTTTCACTCACGGACCAGGAAAGAGTCAATTCAATCCAGGCATCTAATAATACCATCTGGAGTGGTACTGAGCCCCACTCACTCACCAGGAAAGAGCCAAGTCAATCCAGGCCTCTATTAATACCAGCTGGAGTGGTACTGAGTCCCACTCACTCACCAGGAAAGAGCCAAGTCAATCCAGGCCTCTATTAATACCAGCTGGAGTGTCACTGAGCACTGGTCACGCACCAGGAAAGAATCAATTCAATCCTGACCCCTATTAATACCAGCTGGAGTGGACCTGAGTCCCACTCACACACCAGGAAAGAGTCAATTCAAACCAGGCCTCTATTAATACCAGCTGGAGTGGAACTGAGCCCCACTCACACACAAGAGAAGAGCCATTTCGATCCAGGCCTCTATCTATAGCGACTGGAGTGGGACTGAGACCCACTCACACACCAGGAAAGAGTCAATTCAAACCAGGCCTCTATTAATACAAGCTGGAGTTGTACTGTGTCCCACTCACACACCAGGAAAGTGCCAATTGAAACCTAATTTCTATTATTACCAGCTGGAGTGGTACTGAGTCCTCCTCACACACCAGAAAGAGTCAATTTAACCCAGCCATCTATTAATACCAGCTGGAGTGGTACTGAGCCCCACTCACTCACCAGGAAAGAGCCAAGTCAATCCAGGCCTCTATTAATACCAGCTGGAGTGGTACTGAGTCCGCTCAAAAACCAGGAAAGAGCCAAATCTATCCAGACCTGTATTAATATCAGCTGGAGTGGTACTGAGTCCCAATCAAACACCACGAAAGAGCAAAATCAATCAAGACCTCAATTAATACCAGCTGGAGTGGTACTGAGTCCCACTCACACACCAGGAAAGAGGCAATTCAATCCACACTTCTATAAATACCAACTGAAGTGTTACCGAGTCCCACTCACACACCAGGAAAGAGGCAATTAAATCCAGGCCTCTAATAATAGCAGATGGAGTGGAACTGAGTCTCACTCACACACCAGGAAAGAGTCAATTCAATCCAGGCATCTATTAATACCAGCTGGAGTGGTACTGAGCCCCACTCACTCACCAGGAGGGGGCCTATTCAAACCAGACCTCTATTAATACCAGCTGGAGTGGTACTGAGCCCCACTCACTCACCAGGAAGGAGCCAATTCTATCCAGACCTCTATTAATACCAGCTGGAGTGGGACTGAGCCCCACTCACTCACCAGGAAATAGTCAATTCAATCCAGACCTCTATGAGTACAAGCTGGTGTGGGACTGAGTCCCTATCACACACCAGCTAAGAGGCAATTCAATCCAGGTCTCTATGAATACCAGCTGGAGTGGTACTGAATCCCACTCAAACACCAGGAAAGAGCCTAAATCAATCCAGACCTCTATTAATACCAGCTGGAGTGCTACTGTGTCCCACCCAAACACCAGGAAAGAGCCAAATCAATCCAGACCTCTGTTAATACCAGCTGGAGTGGTACTGAGTCCCACTCAAACACCAGGAAAGAGCCAAATCAATCCAGACCTCTATTAATACCAGCAGGAGTGGCACTGAGTCCCACTCACACACCAGGAAAGAGGCAATTCAATCCAGGCCTCGATAAAAAACAGCTGGAGTGGCACTGAGTACGAATCTCACGCCAGGAAAGAGGCAATTCAATCCAGGTCTCTATTAATACCAGCTGGAGTGGTACTGAGTCCCACTCACACACCAGGAAGGAGCCAATTCAATCCAGACCTCTTATTAACACCAGCTGGAGTGGTACTGAGCCCCATTCACTCACCCGAAAGGTGCCAATTCAATCCAGACCTCTATTAATACGAGCTGGAGTAGTACTGAGCCCCACTCACTCACAAGGAAGGTGCCAATTCAATCCAGACCTCTATTATTACCAGCTGGAGTGGTACTGAGCCCCACTCACTCACCAGGAAAGAGTCAATTCAATCCAGACCTCGATGAGTACAAGCTGGTGTGGTACTGAGTCCCTATCACACACCAGCTAAGAGGCAATTCAATCCAGGTCTCTATGAATACCAGCTGGAGTGGTACTGAGTCCCACTCAAGCACCAGGAAAGAGCCAAATCAATCCAGACCTCTATTAATACCAGCTGGAGTGGCACTGAGTCCCACTCACACACCAGGAAAGAGGCAATTAATTCCAGGCCTCTATTAATACCAGCTGCAGTGGAACTGAGTCTCACTCACACACCAGGAAAGAGTCAATTCAATCCAGGCCTCTATTAATACCAGCTGGAGTGGTACTGAGTCCCACTCACACACCAGGAAAGAGCCAATTGAAACCAAATTTCTATTATTACCTGCTGGAGTGGTACTGAGCCACACTCACTCACCAGGAAAGAGCCAATTCAATCCAGACCTCTATGAGTACAAGCTGATGTGGTAATGAGTCCCTATCACAAACCAGCTAAGAGGCAATTCAAGCCAGGTCTCTATGAATACCAGCTGCAGTGGTACTGAGTCCCACTCAAACACCAGGAAAGAGCCAATTCAATCCAGACCTCTATCAATACCTGCTGGAGTGGTTCTGAGTCCCAATCAAACACCAGCTAAGAGATACTTCAATTCGGGTCTCTATGAATACCAGCTGGAGTGGTACTGAGTCCCACTCACACACCAGGAAAGAGGCAATTCAATCCACACTTCTATAAATACCAGCTGCAGTGTTACCGAGTCCCACTCACACACCAGGAAAGAGGCAATTAAATCCAGGCCTCTATTAATACCAGCTGGAGAGGAACTTACTCACTCACACACCAGGAAAGAGCCATGTCGATCCAGGCCTCTATCTATAGCGACTGGAGTGGTACTGAGTCCCAATCAAACACCAGGAAGGAGCCAAATCAATCCAGACCTCAATTAATAAAAGCTGTAGTGGTACTGAGTCCCACTCACACACCAGGAAAGAGGCAATTAAATCCAGGCCTCTATTAATACCAGCTGCAGTGGAACTGAGTCTCACTCACACACCAGGGAAGAGTCAATTCAATCCAGGCCTCTATTAATCCCAGCTGGAGTGGTACTGAGCCCCACTCACAAACCAGTAAAGAGCCAAGTCAATCCAGTCCTCTATTAATACCAGCTGGAGTGGTACTGAGCACCGGTCAAGCACCAGGGAAGAGTCAATTCAATCCAGCCCTCTATTAATACCAGCTGGAGTCGACCTGAGTCCCACTCACACACCAGGAAAGTGTCAATTCAAACCAGGCCTCAATTAATACCAGCTGGAGTGGAACTGAGCCCCACTCACACACCAGGGAAGAGCCATGTCGATCCAGGCCTCTATCCATAGCGACTGGAGTGGGACTGAGACCCACTCACACACCAGGAAAGAGTCAATTCAAACCAGGCCTCTATTAATACCAGCTGGAGCTGTACTGAGTCCCACTCACACACCAGGAAAGTGCCAATTGAAACCAAATTTCTATTATTACCTGCTGGAGTGGTACTGAGCCACACTCACTCACCAGGAAAGAGCCAATTCAATCCAGACCTCTATGAGTACAAGCTGGTGTGGTACTGAGTCCCTCTCACAAACCATCTAAGAGGCAATTCAATCCAGGTCTCTATGAATACCAGCTGCAGTGGTACTGAGTCCCACTCAAACACCACGAAAGAGCCTAAATCAATCCAGAACTCTAATAATACCAGCTGGAGTGGTACTGAGTCCCACTCAAACACCAGGAAAGAGCCAAATCAATTCAGACCTCTATTAATACCAGCTGAAGTGGTACTGAGTCCCACTCAAACACCAGGAAAGAGCCAAATCAATCCAGACCACTATTAATAACAGCTGGAGTGGTACTGAGTCCACCTCAGACACCAGGAAAGTGCCAATGGAAACCAAATTTCTATTATTAACAGCTGGAGTGGTACTGAGTCCCCCTCACACACCAGAAAGAGTCAATTTAAACCAGCCTTCTATTAATACGAGCTGGAGTGGTACTGAGCCCCACTCACTCACCAGGAAGGAGCCAATTCAATCCAGACCTCTATTAATACCAGCTGTAGTGGTACTGAGCCCCACTCACACATCAGGAAGCAGCCAATTCAATCCAGACCACTATTAATACCAGCCGGAGTGGTGCTGAGCCCCGCTCACTCACCAGGAAAGAGCCAAATCAATCCAGACCTCTATGAATACAACCTGGTGTGGTACTGAGTCCCAATCACACACCAGCTAAGAGGCAATTCAAACCAGGTCTCTATGAATACCAGCTGGAGTGGTACTGAGTCCCACTCAAACACCAGAAAAGAGCCAAATCAATACAGACATCTATTAATACCAGCTGTAGTGGTACTGAGTCCACCTCAAACACCAGGAAAGAGCCAAATCAATCCAGACGTCTATTAATACCAGCTGGAGTGGTACTGAGTCCCACTCAAACACCAGGAAAGAGCCAAATCAATCCAGACCTCTATTAATACCAGCTGGAGTGGTACTGAGTCCCACTCACACACAAGGAAAGAGGCAATTCAATCCACACCTCGATAAATACCCGCTGGAGTGGGACTGAGTCCCACTCACACACCAGGAAAGAGGCAATTCAATCCACTCCTTTATAAATACCAGCTGCAGTGTTACCGAGTCCCACTCACACACCAGGAAAGAGGCAATTAAATCCAGGCCTCTATTAATTGCCGCTGGAGTGGAACTGAGTTTCACTCACGGACCAGGAAAGAGTCAATTCAATCCAGGCATCTAATAATACCATCTGGAGTGGTACTGAGCACCACTCACTCACCAGGAAAGAGCCAAGTCAATCCAGGCCTCTATTAATACCAGCTGGAGTGGTACTGAGTCCCACTCACTCACCAGGAAAGAGCCAAGTCAATCCAGGCCTCTATTAATACCAGCTGGAGTGTCACTGAGCACTGGTCACGCACCAGGAAAGAATCAATTCAATCCTGACCCCTATTAATACCAGCTGGAGTGGACCTGAGTCCCACTCACACACCAGGAAAGAGTCAATTCAAACCAGGCCTCTATTAATACCAGCTGGAGTGGAACTGAGCCCCACTCACACACCAGAGAAGAGCCATTTCGATCCAGGCCTCTATCTATAGCGACTGGAGTGGGACTGAGACCCACTCACACACCAGGAAAGAGTCAATTCAAACCAGGCCTCTATTAATACAAGCTGGAGTTGTACTGTGTCCCACTCACACACCAGGAAAGTGCCAATTGAAACCTAATTTCTATTATTACCAGCTGGAGTGGTACTGAGTCCCCCTCACACACCAGAAAGAGTCAATTTAACCCAGCCTTCTATTAATACCAGCTGGAGTGGTACTGAGCCCCACTCACTCACCAGGAAAGAGCCAAGTCAATCCAGGCCTCTATTAATACCAGCTGGAGTGGTACTGAGTCCCACTCACTCACCAGGAAGGAGCCAATTCAATCCAGGCCTCTATTCTTCCAGCTGGAGTGGTACTGATCCCCACTCACACACCAGGAAAGAGCCAATTCAATCCAGATCTCTATCAATACCAGCTGGAGTGGTTCTGAGTCCCAATCACACACCAGCTAAGAGATACTTCAATTCGGGTCTCTATGAATACCAGCTGGAGTGGTACTGAATGCCACTCAAACACCAGGAAAGAGCCAAATCAATCCAGACCTCTATTAATACCAGCTGGAGTGGTACTGAGTCCCAATCAAACACCAGGAAAGAGCCAAATCAATCCAGGCCTCTATTAATACCAGCTGGAGTGGAACTGAGTCTCACTCACACACCAGGAAAGAGTCAATTCAATCCAGACCTCTATCAATACCAGCTGGAGTGGACCTGAGTCCCACTCACACACCAGGAAAGAGTCAATTCAAACCAGGCCTCTATTAATACCAGCTGGAGTTGTACTGTGTCCCATTCACACACCAGGAAAGTGCCAATTGAAACCAAATTTCTATTATTACCAACTGGAGTGGTACTGAGCCCCAATCACACGCCAGGAAAGAGGCAATTCTATCCAGGTCACTATTAATAACAGCTGGAGTGGTACTGAGTCTCACTGAAACACCAGGAAAGAGCCAATTCATTCCAGACCTCTATTAACAGCAGCTGAAGTGGTACTGAGTCCCACTCACTCACCAGGAAGGAGCCAATTCAATCCAGGCCTCTATTCTTCCAGCTGGAGTGGTACTGATCCCCATTCACACACCAGGAAAGAGCCAATTCAATCCAGATCTCTATCAATACCAGCTGGAGTGGTTCTGAGTCTCACTCACACACCAGGAAAGAGTCAATTCAAACCAGGCCTCTATTAATACCAGCTGGAGTTGTACTGAGTCCCGCTCACACACCAGGAAAGTGCCAATTGAAACCAAATTCTATTATTACCAATTAGAGTGGTACTGAGCCCCAATCAAACGCCAGGATAGAGGGAATTCTATCCAGGTCTCTATTAATATCAGCTGGAGTGGCACTGAGTCTCACTGAAACACCAGGAAAGAGTCAATTCATTCCAGACCTCTAATAACAGCAGCCGAAGTGGTACTGAGTCCCACTCACTCACCAGGAAGGAGCCAGTTCAATCCAGATCTCTATTAATACCAGCTGGAGTGGTACTGAGCCCCACTCACTCACCAGGAAGGAGCCAATTCAATCCAGACCTCTATTAATACCAGCTGGAGTGGTACTGAGCCCCACTCACTCACCATAAAGGAGCCAATTCAATCCAGACCTCTATTAATACCAGCTGGAGTGGTACTGAGTCCCCCTCACACACCAGAAAGAGTCAATTTAACCCAGCCTTCTATTAATACCAGCTGGAGTGGTACTGAGCCCCACTCACTCACCAGGAAAGAGCCAAGTCAATCCAGGCCTCTATTAATACCAGCTGGAGTGGTACTGAGTCCCACTCACTCACCAGGAAAGAGCCAAGTCAATCCAGGCCTCTATTAATACCAGCTGGCGTGTCACTGAGCACTGGTCACGCACCAGGAAAGCGTCAATTCAATCCTGACCCCTATTAATACCAGCTGGAGTGGACCTGAGTCCCACTCACACACCAGGAAAGAGTCAATTCAAACCAGGCCTCTATTAATACCAGCTGGAGTGGAACTGAGCCCCACTCACACACCAGGGAAGAGCCATGTCGATCCCGGCCTCTATCTATAGCGACTGGAGTGGGACTGAAAGACACTCACACACCAGGAAAGAGTCAATTCAAACCAGGCCTCTATTAATACAAGCTGGAGTTGTACTGTGTCCCACTCACACACCAGGAAAGTGCCAATTGAAACCTAATTTCTATTATTACCAGCTGGAGTGGTACTGAGTCCCCCTCACACACCAGAAAGAGTCAATTTAACCCAGCCTTCTATTAATACCTGCTGGAGTGGCACTGAGACCCACTCACACACCAGAAGGAGTCAATTTAAAACAGGCCTCTATTAATACCAGCTGGAGTGGTACTGAGCACCACTCACTCACCAGGAAGGAGCCAATTCAATCCAGACCTCTATTAATACCAGCTGCAGTGGTACTGAGCCCCACTCACTCATCAAGAAGGAGCCAATTCAATCCAGACCACTATTAATACCAGCTGGAGTGGTGCTGAGCAACACTCACTCACCAGGAAAGAGCCAAGTCAATCCAGGCACCGATTAATACCAGCTGGAGTGGTACTGAGTCCCACTCAAGCACCAGGAAAGAGTCAATTCAAACCAGGCCTCTATTAATACCAGCTGGAGTTGTACTGAGTCCCACTCACACACCAGGAAAGTGCCAATTGAAACCAAATTTCAATTATTACCAACTGGAGTGGTACTGAGCCCCAATCACACGCCAGGAAAGAGGCAATCCTATCCAGGTCGCTATTAATATCAGCTGGAGTGGTACTGAGCCCCACTCACACACCAGTAAAGATTCAATTCAAACCAGGCCTCTATTAATACCAGCTGGAGTTGTACTGTGTCCCATTCACACACCAGGAAAGTGCCAATTGAAACCAAATTTCTATTATTACCAACTGGAGTGGTACTGAGCCCCAATCACACGCCAGGAAAGAGGCAATTCTATCCAGGTCACTATTAATAACAGCTGGAGTGGTACTGAGTCTCACTGAAACACCAGGAAAGAGCCAATTCATTCCAGACCTCTATTAACAGCAGCTGAAGTGGTACTGAGTCCCACTCACTCACCAGGAAGGAGCCAATTCAATCCAGGCCTCTATTCTTCCAGCTGGAGTGGTACTGATCCCCATTCACACACCAGGAAAGAGCCAATTCAATCCAGATCTCTATCAATACCAGCTGGAGTGGTTCTGAGTCCCAATCACACACCAGCTAAGAGATACTTCAATTCGGGTCTCTATGAATACCAGCTGGAGTGGTACTGAATGCCACTCAAACACCAGGAAAGAGCCAAATCAATCCAGACATCTATTAATACCAGCTGGAGTGGTACTGAGTCCGAATCAAACACCAGGAAAGAGCCAAATCAATCCAGGCCTCTATTAATACCAGCTGGAGTGGAACTGAGTCTCACTCACACACCAGGAAAGAGTCAATTCAAACCAGGTCTCCATTAATACCAGCTGGAGTTGTACTGAGTCCCGCTCACACACCAGGAAAGTGCCAATTGAAACCAAATTCTATTATTACCAATTGGAGTGGTACTGAGCCCCAATCAAACGCCAGGATAGAGGGAATTCTATCCAGGTCTCTATTAATATCAGCTGGAGTGGCACTGAGTCTCACTGAAACACCAGGAAAGAGTCAATTCATTCCAGACCTCTAATAACAGCAGCCGAAGTGGTACTGAGTCCCACTCACTCACCAGGAAGGAGCCAGTTCAATCCAGATCTCTATTAATACCAGCTGGAGTGGTACTGAGTCCCCGTCACACACCAGAAAGAGTCAATTTAAACCAGCCTTCTAAAAATACCAGCTGGAGTGGCACTGAGACCCACTCGCACACCAGAAAGAGTCAATTTAAATCAGACCTCTATTAATACCAGCTGGAGTGGTACTGAGCCCCACTCACTCACCAGGAAGGAGCCAATTCAATCCAGACCTCTATTAATACCAGCTGGAGTGGTACTGAGCCCCACTCACTCACCATAAAGGAGCCAATTCAATCCAGACCTCTATTAATACCAGCTGGAGTGGTACTGAGCCCCACGCACTCATCAGGAAGGAGCCAATTCAATCCAGACCTCTATTAATACCAGCTGGAGTGGTGCTGAGCCCCACTCACTCACCAGGAAAGAGCCAAATCAATCCAGACCTCTATGAATGCAACCTGGTGTGGTACTGAGTCCCAATCACACACCAGCTAAGAGGCAATTCAAACCAGGTCTCTATGAATACCAGCTGGAGTGGTGCTGAGCCCCACTCACTCACCAGGAAAGAGCCAAATCAATTCAGACCTCTATGAGTGCAAACTGGTGTGGTACTGAGTCCCACTCAAACACCAGGATTGAGCCAAATCAATCCAGACCTCTATTAATACCAGCTGGAGTGGTACTGAGTCCACCTCAAACACCAGGAAAGAGCCAAATCAATCCAGACGTCTATTAATACCAGCTGGAGTGGTACTGAGTCCCACTCAAACACCACGAAAGAGCCATATCAATCCAGACCACTATTAATACCAGCTGGAGTGGTACTGAGTCCCACTCACACACCAGGAAAGAGGCAATTCAATCCACACCTCGATAAATACCAGCTGGAGTGGGACTGAGTCCCACTCACACACCAGGAAAGAGGCAATTCACTCCACTCCTTTATAAATACCAACTGCAGTGTTACCGAGTCCCACTCACACACCAGGAAGGAGGCAATTAAATCCAGGCCTCTATTAATAGCAGCTGGAGTGGAAATGAGTCTCACTCACACACCAGGAAAGAGTCAATTCAATCCAGGCATCTATTAATACCAGCTGGAGTGGTACTGAGTCCCACTCAAACACCAGGAAAGAGCCAAGTCAATCCAGGCCTCTATTAATACCAGTTGGAGTGGTACTGAGCTCCACCCACTCACCAGGAAAGCGCCAAGTCAATCCAGGCCTCTATTCATACCAGCTGGAGTGGTACTGAGCCCCACTCACTCACCAGGAAAGAGCCAATTCAATCCAGGCCTCTATTAATACCAGCTGGAGTGGTACTGAGTCCCACTCACTCACCAGGAAAGAGCCAAGTCAATCCAGGCCTCTATTAATACCAGCTGGAGTGTCACTGAGCACTGGTCACGCACCAGGAAAGAGTCAATTCAATCCAGACCCCTATTAATACCAGCTGGAGTGGACCTGAGTCCCACTCACACACCAGGAAAGAGTCAATTCAAACCAGGCCTCTATCTATAGCGACTGGAGTGGGACTGAGACCCACTCACACACCAGGAAAGAGTCAATTCAAACCAGGCCTCTATTAATACCAGCTGGAGTGGTACTGTGTCCCACTCACACACCAGGAAAGTGTCAATTGAAACCAAATTTCTATTATTACCAACTGGAGTGGTACTGAGCCCCAATCACACGCCAGGAAAGAGGCAATTTTATCCAGGTCACTATTAATATCAGCTGGAGTGGTACTGAGCCCCACTCACACACCAGGAAAGAGTCAATTCAAACCAGGCCTCTATTAATATCAGCTGGAGTTGTACTGTGTCCCATTCACACACCAGGAAAGTGCCAATTGAAACCAAATTTCTATTATTACCAACTGGAGTGGTACTGAGCCCCAATCACACGCCAGGAAAGAGGCAATTCTATCCAGGTCACTATTAATATCAGCTGGAGTGGTACTGAGTCTCACTGAAACACCAGGAAAGTGCCAATTCATTCCAGACCTCTATTAACAGCAGCTGAAGTGGTATTGACTCCCATTCACTCACCAGGAAGGAGCCAATTCAATCCAGGCCTCTATTAATACCAGCTGGAGTTGTACTGTGTCCCATTCACACACCAGGAAAGTGCCAATTGAAACCAAATTTCTATTATTACCAACTGGAGTGGTACTGAGCCCCAATCACACACCAGGAAAGTGCCAATTCAATCCAGATCTCTATTAGTACCAGCTGGAGTGGTACTGATCCCCACTCACACACCAGGAAAGAGACAATTCAATCCAGATCTCTTTTAATACCAGCTGGAGTGGTACTGAGCCCCACTGACTCACCAGGTAGGCGCCAATTCAATCCAGACCTCTATTAATACCAGCTGGAGAGGTACTGATCCCCACTCACACATCAGGAAAGAGGCAATTCAATCCAGATCTCTCTATTAATACCAGCTGGAGTGTTACTGAGTCCCACTCACACACCAGGAAAGAGCCAATTCAATCCAGACCTCCATTAATACCAGCTGGAGTGGAACTGAGTCCGACTCACACACCAGGAAAGAGCCAATTAAATCCAGACCTCTTTTAATAACAGCTGGAGTGGTACTGAGTCCCACTCACACACCAGGGAAGAGCCAATTCAATCCAGGCCTCTATTAATACCAGCTTGCGCGGACTGAGCCCCAGTCACACACCAGGAAGGAGCCAAGTCAATCCAGACCTCCATTAATACCAGCTGGAGTGGAACTGAGTCCCACTCACACACCAGGGAAGAGCCAATTCAATCCAGGCCTCTATTAATACCAGCTGGCGCGTACTGAGCCCCAGTCACACACCAGGAAAGAGCCAATTCAATCCAGACATCTTAATACCAACTGGAGTGGGACTGAGCCCCACTCAATCACCAGGAAGGAGCCAATTCAATCCAGACCTCTATTAACACCAGCTGGAAATCTAAGTACAATGCATCCACCTGTTCCCCTTGTTCCACAGCACATGTAACTCCCTCAAAGAACTCCAATAAAATGGTTAAACATGATTTCCCTTTCACAAAACCATGTTGACTCTGCCGGATTATCTTGAATTTTTCTAATTGCCCTACTATAACATCTTTAATATTGGTTCTAACATTCTCCCTGAGACAGATGTTCAGCTAACTGGCCTGTCGTTTCCCACTTTCTGTCCCCCATTTTAAATAAAGGAGTTACATTCTCTATTTTCCAAGCCAACGGAACCTTCCCCAATTCTAGGGAATTTTTGAAAATTAAAACTAACGCCTCAACTATCTCTCTAACCACTTCTTTTAACATCCTAGGATGAAGTCCATCAGGACCCGGGGATTTGTCAGCCCGCAACTCCAACAATTTGTTCAGTACCACTTCCCTGGTGATTGTTATTTTCTTGCGTTCCTTCCTCCCTTCCATTTCCTGACTTACAGCTAATACTGGCATGTTACTTATATCCTCAATAGTGAAGAAGCTTACCTAATTCTGGACTCTTGCGCATCCCCGATTTTAGTCACTCCACCATTGGTGGCAGTTCCTTCAGCTTCCCAAGCCCTAAGTTCTGGAATTCCCTCCCTCCACCTCTCCGCCTCTGCCTCGCTTTCTTCCTTTAAGACGCTCCTTAAAATCTGCCTCTTTGACCAAGCCTTTGGTCATCTGACCTTATATGAGGCTCAGTATAATATTTTGTCTTATGATACTCCTGCTAAGAGCCTTGGGATGTTTTTATCACTTTAAAAGCGCGATACAAACAGAAGTTGTTCTTGTTATTAACCTGCATTTCGACAACTTCATGGTAAAGCATAGAATTTTAATGTTTTTATCATATTAGAAACCTTATTTTTAGCTCATACTCAGCAGAATGAAGATAAAATAATTGCAGACAATTATAAAAAAGTGTTACTGAGTAATTTCATTGGTTTGCCTTCCTCATTTATTTTATTCATAGGTTCTCCTGCCAAGCCATTCAGGGTTGACAATCTTTAATGAAGCCATAGTAATCTTCCCTTGCAATTTGATTTAGATGTTGTTGACCGACTCAGTTCAGACTTTTGCGATTTTACTTTGAGCAAATCAACAAAATATGAAGCCAGAGTATGACACACAGTTTGGAAACACCATTGAGTACTGACTAAATAATCTGACAACATCCAGTTGCAGACAATATTCAATGAATTAACTATTACTTTATTTTCAGTATTGGGGCAGGTAAAATCTAAAGCCTGTTGAAATCAAATCCTGCTTGAGATCAACATATTTTTCTGCTAAAGAAGAAATTAGAGGATATACTTATCAGGAAAGGATGAACAAGTTGAGACAGTTTTCTCCAGAAAAGGGAAGGGTGAGGGATGACCTAATAGTGGGTCTTTAAAATTATGAATGAGTTTGATAGGCACACATAGAGAAGCTGTTTCACCTTGGAAAAGTGTTCTACTTCCAGAAATGAATGGTGTAATTGTTAAGGTTACACAGAAAAGAAAGCAGCATGTTGAATGTTGTGTCTAAGTATTTTAAGGCGAGGGTGGAATATTAACACCTGACAGAGAACACAGATTAATATTAACATACTCACTGACACACTGTGTATATCATGACCCACAGCCAGATACACCCGGTGAAGTGTAAAACATCCCCACTGTCCTCAGTAATATTAACACACTGACAGAGAACACAGATTAATATTAACACACTTACTGACACACTGTGTATATTATCACCCACAGTCAGATACACCCTGTGAAGTGTAAAACACCCCCACTGTCCTCAGCAATATGAACACACTGACAGAGAACACAGATTAATATTAACACTCTCACTGACACACTGTGTATATCGTGACCCACAGTCAGTTACACCCTGTGAAGTGCAAAACACCCCACTGTCCTCAGTAATATTAACACACTGACAGAGAACACAGATTAATATTAACACACTCACTGACACACTGTGCACATCATGACCCACAGTCAGATAAACCCTGTGAAGTGTAAAACACCCCCACTGTCCGCAGGAATATTAACACACTGACAGAGAACACAGATTAATATTAACACACTCACTGACACACTGTGTACGTCATGACCCACAGTCAGATACACCCTGTGAAGTGTAAAACACCCCCACTGTCCTCAGGAATATTAACACATTGACAGAGAACACAGATTAATATCAACACAGTCACTGACACACTGTGTACGTCATGACCCACAGTCAGATACACCCTGTGAAGTGTAAAACAACCCCACTGTCCTCAGGAATATTAACACACTGACAGAGAACACAGATTAATATTAACACACTCACTGACACACTGTGTCCATCATGACCCACAGTCAGATACACCCTGTGAAGTGTAAAACACCCCCACTGTCCTCAGGAATATTAACACACTGACAGAGAACACAGATTAATATTAACACAATCACTGACACACTGTGCACGTCATGACCCAATGTCAGATACACCCTGTGAAGTGAAAAACACCCCCACTGTCCTCAGGAATATTAACACACTGACAGAGAACACAGATTAATATTAACACACTCACTGACACACTGTGTATATCATGACCCACAGTCAGATACACCCTGTGACGCGAAAAACACACCCACTGTCCTCAGGAATATTAACACACTGACAGAGAACACAGATTAATATTAACACACTCACTGACACACTGTGTACGCCATGACCCACAATCAGATACACACTGTGAAATGTAAAACACCCCCACTGTCCTCAGGAACATTAACACACTGACAGAGAACACAGATTAATATTAACACACTCACTGACACACTGTGTATATCATGACCCACAGTCAGATACACATTGTGAAGTGTATAACACCCCCACTGTCCTCAGGAATATTAACACACTGACAGAGAACACAGATTAATATTAACACACTCACTGACACACTGTGTACGCCATGACCCACAGTCAGATACACACTGTGAAATGTAAAACACCCCCACTGTCCTCAGGAACATTAACACACTGACAGAGAACACAGATTAATATTAACACACTCACTGACACACTGTGTATATCATGACCCACGGTCAGATACACATTGTGAAGTGTATAACACCCCCACTGTCCTCAGGAATATTAACACACTGACAGAGAACACAGATTAATATTAACACACACACTGACACACTGTGTACATCATGACCCAAAGTCAGATACACCCTGTGAAGTGTAAAACATCCCCACTGTCCTCAGTAATATTAACACCTGACAGAGAACACAGATTAATATTAACACACTCACTGACACACTGTGTACATAATGACCTACAGTCAGATACACCCTGTGAAGTGTAAAACACCCCCACTGTCCTCAGGAATATTAACACACTGACAGAGAACACAGATTAATATTAACACACTCACTGACACACTGTGTAGATCATGACCCACAGTCAGATACACCCTGTGAAGTGTAAAACACCCCCACTGTCCAGAGCAATATGAACACACTGACAGAGAACACAGATTAATATTAACACTCTCACTGACACACTGTGTATATCATGACCCACAGTCAGTTACACCCTGTGAAGTGTAAAACACCCCCACTGTCCTCTGTAATATTAACACACTGACAGAGAACACAGATTAATATTAACACACTCACTGACACACTGTGCACGTCATGACCCACAGTCAGAAACACCCTGTGAAGTGTAAAACACCCCCACTGTCCTCAGGAATATTAACACACTGACAGAGAAAACAGATTAATATTAACACACTCACTGACACACTGTGTACGTCATGACCCACAGTCAGATACACCCTGTGAAGTGTAAAACACACCCACTGTCCTCAGGAATATTAACATACTGACAGAGAACACAGATTAATATTAACACACTCACTGACACACTGTGTACATAATGACCCACAGTCAGATACACCCTGTGAAGTGTAAAACACCCCCACTGTCCTCAGGAATATTAACACACTGACAGAGAACACAGATTAATATTAACACACTCACTGACACACTGTGTAGATCATGACCCACAGTCAGATACACCCTGTGAAGTGTAAAACACCCCCACTGTCCAGAGCAATATGAACACACTGACAGATAACACAGATTAATATTAACACTCTCACTGACACACTGTGTATATCATGACCCACAGTCAGTTACACCCTGTGAAGTGTAAAACACCCCCACTGTCCTCAGTAATATTAACACACTGACAGAGAACACAGATTAATATTAACACACTCACTGACACACTGTGCACGTCATGACCCACAGTCAGAAACACCCTGTGAAGTGTAAAACACCCCCACTGTCCTCAGGAATATTAACACACTGACAGAGAACACAGATTAATATTAACACACTCACTGACACACTGTGTACGTCATGACCCACAGTCAGATACACCCTGTGAAGTGTAAAACACACCCACTGTCCTCAGGAATATTAACATACTGACAGAGAACGCAGATTAATATTAACACATTCACTGACACACTGTGTACGTCATGACCCACAGTCAGATACACCCTGTGAAGTGTAAAACACCCCCACTGTCCTCAGGAATATTAACACACTGACAGAGAACACAGATTAGTATTAACACAATCACTGACACACTGTGTCCGTCATGACCCACAGTCAGATACACCCTGTGAAGTGAAAAACACCCCCACTGTCATCAGGAATATTAACACACTGACAGAGAACACAGATTGATATTAACACACTCACTGACACACTGTGTATATCATGACCCACAGTCAGATACACCCTGTGACGTGAAAAACACACCCACTGTCCTCAGGAATATTAACACACTGACAGAGAACACAGATTAATATTAACACAATCACTGACACACTGTGTACCTCATGACCCAAAGTCAGATACACCCTGTGAAGTGTAAAACATCCCCACTGTCCTCAGTAATATGAATACCTGACAGAGAACACAGATTAATATTAACACACTCACTGACACACTGTGTGCATAATGACCCACAGTCAGATACACCCTGTGAAGTGTAAAACACCCCCACTGTCCTCAGGAATATTAACACACTGACAGAGAACACAGATTAATATTAACACACACACTGACACACTGTGTAGATCATGACCCACAGTCAGATATACCCTGTGAAGTGTAAAACAATCCCACTGTACTCAGTAATATTAACACACTGACAGAGAACACTGATTAATATTAACACACTCACTGACACACTGTGTCCGTCATGACCCACAGTCAGATACACCCTGTGAAGTGTAAAACACCCCCACTGTCCTCAGGAATATTAACAAACTGACAGAGAACACAGATTAATATTAACACACTCACTGACACACTGTGCACATCATGACCCACAGTCAGATACACCCTGTGAAGTGTAAAACACCCCCACTGTCCTCAGGAATATTAACACACAGACAGAGAACACAGATTAATATTAACCCACTCACTGACACACTGTGTACGTCATGACCCACAGTCAGATACACCCTGTGAAGTGTAAAACACCCCCACTGTCCTCAGGAATATTAACACACTGACAGAGAACACAGATTAATATCAACACACTCACTGACACACTGCGTCCATCATGACCCACAGTAAGATACACCCTGTGAAGTGTAAAACACCCCCACTATCCTCAGGAATATTAACACACTGACAGAGAACACAGATTAATATTAACACAATCACTGACACACTGTGTACATAATGACCCACAGTCAGATACACCCTGTGAAGTGGAAAACACCCCCACTGTCCTCAGGAATATTAACACACTGACAGAGAACACAGATGAATATTAACACACTCACTGACACACTGCGTATATCATGACCCACAGTCAGATACACCCTGTGACGCAAAAAACACACCCACTGTCCTCTGGAATATTAACACACTGACAGAGAACACAGATTAATATTAACACACTCACTGACACACTGTGTACGCCATGACCCACAGTCAGATACACCCTGTGAAATGTAAAACACCCCCACTGTCCTCAGGAACATTAACACACTGACAGAGAACACAGATTAATATTTACACACTCACTGACACACTGTGTACATCATGACCCAAAGTCAGATACACCCTGTGAAGTGTAAAACATCCCCACTGTCCTCAGTAATATTAACACCTGACAGAGATCACAGATTAATATTAACACACTCACTGACACACTGTGTATATCATGACCCACAATCAGATACACACTGTGAAGTGTATAACACCCCCACTGTCCTCAGGAATATTAACACACTGACAGAGAACACAGATTAATATTTACACACTCACTGACACACTGTGTACATCATGACCCAAAGTCAGATACACCCTGTGAAGTGTAAAACATCCCCACTGTCCTCAGTAATATTAACACCTGACAGAGAACACAGATTAATATTAACACACTCACTGACACACTGTGTACATAATCACCCACAGTCAGATACACCCTGTGAAGTGTAAAACAACACCACTGTCCTCAGGAATATTAACACACTGACAGAGAACACAGATAAATATTAACACACTCACTGACACACTGTGTATATCATGACCCACAGTCAGATACACTCTGTGAAGTGTAAAACACCCCCACTGTCGTCAGGAATATTAACACACTGACAGAGAACACAGATTAATATTAACACACTCACTGACACACTGTGTACATCATGACCCACAGTCAGATACACCCTGTGAAGTGAAAACACCCCCACTGTCGTCAGGAATATTAACACACTGACAGAGAACACAGATTAATATTAACACACTGACTGACACACTGTGTGCGTCATGATCCACAGTCAGATACACCCTGTGAAGTGTAAAACACCCCCACTGTCCTCAGGAATATAAACACACTGACAGAGAATACAGATTAATATTAACACAATCACTGACACACTGTGTAGATCATGACCCACAGTCAGATACACCCTGTGAAGTGTAAAACACCCCCACTGTCCTCAGGAACATTAACACACTGACAGAGAACACAGATTAATATTAACACGCTCACTGACACACTGTTTATCTCATGACCCACAGTCAGATACACACTGTGAAGTGCAAAACACCCCCACTGTCCTCAGGAATATTAACACACTGACAGAGAACACAGATTAATATTAACACACTCACTGACACACTGTGCACATCATGACCCACAGTCAGATACACCCTGTGAAGTGTAAAACACCCCCACTGTCCTCAGGAATATTAACACACAGACAGAGAACACAGATTAATATTAACACACTCACTGACACACTGTGTACGTCATGACCCACAGTCAGATACACCCTGTGAAGTGTAAAACACCCCCACTGTCCTCAGGAATATTAACACACTGACAGAGAACACAGATTAATATCAACACACTCACTGACACACTGCGTCCATCATGACCCACAGTAAGATACACCCTGTGAAGTGTAAAACACCCCCACTATCCTCAGGAATATTAACACACTGACAGAGAACACAGATTAATATTAACACAATCACTGACACACTGTGTACATAATGACCCACAGTCAGATACACCCTGTGAAGTGGAAAACACCCCCACTGTCCTCAGGAATATTAACACACTGACAGAGAACACAGATGAATATTAACACACTCACTGACACACTGCGTACATCATGACCCACAGTCAGATACACCCTGTGACGCAAAAAACACACCCACTGTCCTCAGGAATATTAACACACTGACAGAGAACACAGATTAATATTAACACACTCACTGACACACTGTGTACGCCATGACCCACAGTCAGATACACCCTGTGAAGTGTAAAACACCCCCACTGTCCTCAGGAACATTAACACACTGACAGAGAACACAAATTAATATTTACACACTCACTGACACACTGTGTACATCATGACCCAAAGTCAGATACACCCTGTGAAGTGTAAAACATCCCCACTGTCCTCAGTAATATTAACACCTGACAGAGAACACAGATTAATATTAACACACTCACTGACACACTGTGTATATCATGACCCACAATCAGATACACACTGTGTAGTGTATAACACCCCCACTGTCCTCAGGAATATTAACACACTGACAGAGAACACAGATTAATATTTACACACTCACTGACACACTGTGTACATCATGACCCAAAGTCAGATACACCCTGTGAAGTGTAAAACATCCCCACTGTCCTCAGTAATATTAACACCTGACAGAGAACACAGATTAATATTAACACACTCACTGACACACTGTGTATATCATGACCCACAGTCAGATACACTCTGTGAAGTGTAAAACACCCCCACTGTCGTCAGGAATATTAACACACTGACAGAGAACACAGATTAATATTAACACACTCACTGACACACTGTGTACATCATGACCCACAGTCAGATACACCCTGTGAAGTGTAAAACACCCCCACTGTCGTCAGGAATATTAACACACTGACAGAGAACACAGATTAATATTAACACACTGACTGACACACTGTGTGCGTCATGACCCAATGTCAGATAAACCCTGTGAAGTGTAAAACACCCCCACTGTCCTCAGGAATATTAACACACTGACAGAGAACACAGATTGATATTAACACAATCACTGACACACTGTGTACGCCAGGACACACAGTCAGATAAACCCTGTGAAGTGTAAAACACCCCCACTGTCCTCAGGAACATTAACACACTGACAGAGAAGACAGATTAATATTAACACGCTCACTGTCACACTGTTTATCTCATGACCCACAGTCAGATACACACTGTGAAGTGCAAAACACCCCCACTGTCCTCAGGAATATTAACACACTGACAGAGAACACAGATTAATATTAACACACTCACTGACACACTGTGTATGTCATGACCCAAAGTCAGATACACCCTGTGAAGTGTAAAACATCTCCACTGTCCTCAGGAATATTAACACCTGACAGAGAGCACAGATTAATATTAACACACTCACTGACACACTGTGTACATCATGACCCACAGTCAGATAAACCCTGTGAAGTGTAAAACACCCCCACTGACCTCAGGAATATTAACACACTGACAGAGAACACAGATAAATATTAACACACTCACTGACACACTGTGTATATCATGACCCACAGTCAGATACACTCTGTGAAGTGTAAAACACCCCCACTGTCGTCAGGAATATTAACACACTGACAGAGAACACAGATTAATATTAACACACTCACTGACACACTGTGTACATCATGACCCACAGTCAGATACACCCTGTGAAGTGTAAAACACCCCCACTGTCGTCAGGAATATTAACACACTGACAGAGAACACAGATTAATATTAACACACTGACTGACACACTTTGTGCGTCATGACCCAATGTCAGATACACCCTGTGAAGTGTAAAACACCCCCACTGTCCTCAGGAATATTAACACACTGACAGAGAACACAGATTGATATTAACACAATCACTGACACACTGTGTACGCCAGGACCCACAGTCAGATAAACCCTGTGAAGTGTAAAACACCCCCACTGTCCTCAGGAACATTAACACACTGACAGAGAAGACAGATTAATATTAACACGCTCACTGACACACTGTTTATCTCATGACCCACAGTCAGATACACACTGTGAAGTGCAAAACACCCCCACTGTCCTCAGGAATATTAACACACTGACAGAGAACACAGATTAATATTAACACACTCACTGACACACTGTGCACATCATGACCCACAGTCAGATACACCCTGTGAAGTGTAAAACACCCCCACTGTCCTCAGGAATATTAACACACAGACAGAGAACACAGATTAATATTAACACACTCACTGACACACTGTGTACGTCATGACCCACAGTCAGATACACCCTGTGAAGTGTAAAACACCCCCACTGTCCTCAGGAATATTAACACACTGACAGAGAACACAGATTAATATCAACACACTCACTGACACACTGCGTCCATCATGACCCACAGTAAGATACACCCTGTGAAGTGTAAAACACCCCCACTATCCTCAGGAATATTAACACACTGACAGAGAACACAGATTAATATTAACACAATCACTGACACACTGTGTACATAATGACCCACAGTCAGATACACCCTGTGAAGTGGAAAACACCCCCACTGTCCTCAGGAATATTAACACACTGACAGAGAACACAGATGAATATTAACACACTCACTGACACACTGCGTACATCATGACCCACAGTCAGATACACCCTGTGACGCAAAAAACACACCCACTGTCCTCAGGAATATTAACACACTGACAGAGAACACAGATTAATATTAACACACTCACTGACACACTGTGTACGCCATGACCCACAGTCAGATACACCCTGTGAAGTGTAAAACACCCCCACTGTCCTCAGGAACATTAACACACTGACAGAGAACACAAATTAATATTTACACACTCACTGACACACTGTGTACATCATGACCCAAAGTCAGATACACCCTGTGAAGTGTAAAACATCCCCACTGTCCTCAGTAATATTAACACCTGACAGAGAACACAGATTAATATTAACACACTCACTGACACACTGTGTATATCATGACCCACAATCAGATACACACTGTGAAGTGTATAACACCCCCACTGTCCTCAGGAATATTAACACACTGACAGAGAACACAGATTAATATTTACACACTCACTGACACACTGTGTACATCATGACCCAAAGTCAGATACACCCTGTGAAGTGTAAAACATCCCCACTGTCCTCAGTAATATTAACACCTGACAGAGAACACAGATTAATATTAACACACTCACTGACACACTGTGTATATCATGACCCACAGTCAGATACACTCTGTGAAGTGTAAAACACCCCCACTGTCGTCAGGAATATTAACACACTGACAGAGAACACAGATTAATATTAACACACTCACTGACACACTGTGTACATCATGACCCACAGTCAGATACACCCTGTGAAGTGTAAAACACCCCCACTGTCGTCAGGAATATTAACACACTGACAGAGAACACAGATAAATATTAACACACTGACTGACACACTGTGTGCGTCATGACCCAATGTCAGATACACCCTGTGAAGTGTAAAACACCCCCACTGTCCTCAGGAATATTAACACACTGACAGAGAACACAGATTGATATTAACACAATCACTGACACACTGTGTACGCCAGGACACACAGTCAGATAAACCCTGTGAAGTGTAAAACACCCCCACTGTCCTCAGGAACATTAACACACTGACAGAGAAGACAGATTAATATTAACACGCTCACTGTCACACTGTTTATCTCATGACCCACAGTCAGATACACACTGTGAAGTGCAAAACACCCCCACTGTCCTCAGGAATATTAACACACTGACAGAGAACACAGATTAATATTAACACACTCACTGACACACTGTGTATGTCATGACCCAAAGTCAGATACACCCTGTGAAGTGTAAAACATCTCCACTGTCCTCAGGAATATTAACACCTGACAGAGAGCACAGATTAATATTAACACACTCACTGACACACTGTGTACATCATGACCCACAGTCAGATAAACCCTGTGAAGTGTAAAACACCCCCACTGACCTCAGGAATATTAACACACTGACAGAGAACACAGATTAATATTAACACACTCACTTACACACTGTGTACATCATGACCCACAGTCAGATAAACCCTGTGAAGTGTAAAACACCCCCACTGACCTCAGGAATATTAACACACTGACAGAGAACACAGATTAATATTAACACACTCACTGACACACTGTGTACGCCAGGACCAACAGTCAGATAAACCCTGTGAAGTGTAAAACACCCCCACTGTCCTCAGGAACATTAACACACTGACAGAGAAGACAGATTAATATTAACACGCTCACTGACACACTGTTTATCTCATGACCCACAGTCAGATACACACTGTGAAGTGCAAAACACCCCCACTGTCCTCAGGAATATTAACACACTGACAGAGAACACAGATTAATATTAACACACTCACTGACACACTGTGTATGTCATGACCCAAAGTCAGATACACCCTGTGAAGTGTAAAACATCTCCACTGTCCTCAGGAATATTAACACCTGACAGAGAGCACAGATTAATATTAACACACTCACTGACACACTGTGTACATCATGACCCACAGTCAGATAAACCCTGTGAAGTGTAAAACACCCCCACTGACCTCAGGAATATTAACACACTGACAGAGAACACAGATTAATATTAACACAATCACTTACACACTGTGTACATCATGACCCACAGTCAGATAAACCCTGTGAAGTGTAAAACACCCCCACTGACCTCAGGAATATTAACACACTGACAGAGAACACAGATTAATATTAACACAGTCACTTACACACTGTGTACATCATGACCCACAGTCAGATACACCCTGTGAAGTGTAAAACACCCCCACTGTCGTCAGGAATATTAACACACTGACAGAGAACACAGATTGATATTAACACAATCACTGACACACTGTGTACGCCAGGACCCACAGTCAGATAAACCCTGTGAAGTGTAAAACACCCCCACTGTGCTCAGGAACATTAACACAAAGACAGAGAAGACAGATTAATACTAACACGCTCACTGACACACTGTTTATCTCATGACCCACAGTGAGATACACACTGTGAAGTGCAAAACACCCCCACTGTCCTCAGGAATATTAACACACTGACAGAGAACACAGATTAATATTAACACACTCACTGACACACTGTGCACATCATGACCCAAAGTCAGATACACCCTGTGAAGTGTAAAACATCCCCACTGTCCTCAGTAATATTAACACCTGACAGAGAGCACAGATTAATATTAACACACTCACTGGCACACTGTGTACATCATGACCCACAGTCAGATAAACCCTGTGAAGTGTAAAACACCCCCACTGACCTCAGGAATATTAACACACTGACAGAGAACACAGATTAATATTAACACACTCACTGACACACTGTGTAGATCTTGACCCACAGTCAGATACACCCTGTGAAGTGTAAAACACCCCCACTGTCCAGAGCAATATGAACACACTGACAGAGAACACAGATTAATATTAACACTCTCACTGACACACTGTGTATATCATGACCCACAGTCAGTTACACCCTGTGAAGTGTAAAACACCCCCACTGTCCTCAGTAATATTAACACACTGACAGAGAACACAGATTAATATTAACACACTCACTGACACACTGTGCACGTCATGACCCACAGTCAGAAACACCCTGTGAAGTGTAAAACACCCCCACTGTCCTCAGGAATATTAACACACTGACAGAGAACACAGATTAATATTAACACACTCACTGACACACTGTGTACGTCATGACCCACAGTCAGATACACCCTGTGAAGTGTAAAACACACCCACTGTCCTCAGGAATATTAACATACTGACAGAGAACACAGATTAATATTAACACATTCACTGACACACTGTGTACGTCATGACCCACAGTCAGATACACCCTGTGAAGTGTAAAACACCCCCACTGTCCTCAGGAATATTAACACACTGACAGAGAACACAGATTAATATCAACACAGTCACTGACACACTGTGTACGTCATGACCCACAGTCAGATATACCCTGTGAAGTGTAAAACACCCCCACTGTCCTCAGGAATATTAACACACTGACAGAGAACACAGATTAATATTAACACAATCACTGACACACTGTGTCCGTCATGACCCACAGTCAGATACACCCTGTGAAGTGAAAAACACCCCCACTGTCCTCAGGAATATTAACACACTGACAGAGAACACAGATTAATATTAACACACTCACTGACACACTGTGTATATCATGACCCACAGTCAGATACACCCTGTGACGTGAAAAACACACCCACTGTCCTCAGGAATATTAACACACTGACAGAGAACACAGATTAATATTAACACACTCACTGACTCACTGTGTACATCATGACCCAAAGCTAGATACACCCTGTGAAGTGAAAAACATCCCCACTGTCCTCAGTAATATGAACACCTGACAGAGAACACAGATTAATATTAACACACTCACTGACACACTGTGTGCATAATGACCCACAGTCAGATACACCCTGTGAAGTGTAAAACACCCCCACTGTCCTCAGGAATATTAACACACTGACAGAGAACACAGATTAATATTAACACACACACTGACACACTGTGTAGATCATGACCCACAGTCAGATACACCCTGTGAAGTGTAAAACAATCCCACTGTACTCAGTAATATTAACACACTGACCGAGAACACTGATTAATGTTAACACACTCACTGACACACTGTGTACGTCATGACCCACAGTCAGATACACCCTGTGAAGTGTAAAACACCCCCACTGTCCTCAGGAATATTAACCCACTGACAGAGAACACAGATTAATATTAACACACTCACTGACACACTGTGCACATCATTACCCACAGTCAGATACACCCTGTGAAGTGTAAAACACCCCCACTGTCCTCAGGAATATTAACACACTGACAGAGAACACAGATTAATATTAACACACTCACTGACACACTGTGTCCGTCATGACCCACAGTCAGATACACCCTGTGAAGTGTAAAACACCCCCACTGTCCTCAGGAATATTAACACACTGACAGAGAACACAGATTAATATTAACATACTCACTGACACACTGTGCACATCATGACCCACAGTAAGATACACCCTGTGAA